>NC_083483.1:7282955-7525455 GCF_030014155.1 Tachysurus vachellii | reverse complement strand
CCATTAATTATCAGAAAGCAGACGCAAACACAGACAGATTCAGCTACCGTATGTTTGGACGACTGTAAGGAAGAAGAGAAGAAGAAAAATGAATGTTGTGTGTGAAGAACAGTGTTATTAGACTCTATAAAATTTATTTTGTTAGTCATCAAGGCTTCTATGAATAATTAATAGTATAAAATCAAATGACGACTTATTAAATACATTTTGAAGACAGAAAGTCTTTTAAGATTATAACCAAACCCCGGCTGCTTTGACCTCATGCTGCTACAGTATAGCTTGGCCAAAATTACATGAAAACCATGACAACTGACCTCAGTCCCACACCTGTTGTCAGTTATAGTAGTTTGTGTTTTTATCAGGTGGATCACTATTTTCTGACTAATACGCTTGAGAACTTTGATTCTTTGGGGAAGTTGAAACCTTAAAGACGTGTGTGAGGAAGATATCGTAGGAGCCACTGTAGATACTTGCTTTAGCTTGGTCTCTTTACATTGATTGACAGTATTGTCATCGAGGGACTTAACACTGCTGACCTTAGATCAGGCTGAAAGGTCCACAGTCTTTTATGTTATTCTGGTTTTTGTCAAGACAACTCTGTTAACTTTAATATGTACTGATAAGTTTGTTCTTTACCCACTCAGCCTCATTTGATCATACTCTGCAGCAGGTTCTACAGTGGCATGTACAGGCTTGGATGGGTGCAAAACGCTTATGGTGTACACAAATCTTATTGTAAACCTTTTCCCTTAATATTCATGTGTTAACCCTTGAATTTCTCTCTTTTATACCATTTTATTTCATGAATTATACTGTGAACACAATTGAAAATGATTTTACATATTTGCAAACTGATTGTAATATAAATTAAAATAAAGGCTAGTTAAATTATTTTTACTTAAGTTGGAATTTGCTCGTCTGTTGTGTCGACATATATACATTTCTTTATTTTAAACCATTTTTGTTTTTTGCCCTCTTTAAATTGGGTCATGAATGTGTTGACAGTACCAGAAGCCTGCTTAAGAGAATTCATGTGTGAAAGTGTACAGTAGACCTCAGTGAATGGTGTACATCAGCAACTACTGACCGGGTATCACTTCTCTCTTTTCTTTCTAAAATACAACTGTCATTCTATTTCATCCAGAATAACCTCAAAGATCCCCTTGTTGTTTTTTCTGAGAAGCCACACACTGCCAGACCAGCCAAACTGTCTTCATCCTCCTTTACCTTTCAGCACCCTTTCATACAGTCAACGACTCCCTTGTCTTTCATAATAACAATTTGGAATATTCAGAAAAAGAGAGACACTAATAGTGTACAAAGAACTAAACACTGAAAAGGTCAGTCAAGGAAAACAACAGCAGATGATAGAAAAAAGTTCTGGTTTGTGCAACAGGTCCCGAATTTTGACGAATCGGAAGAAAAAAGAACATAAAGTGTAAGTAATCGGTCAACTATTAACAGTCAAACCAGGTTCATTGTGCTGATCTTGTACACTGATTCCTTTTAAGACACTATTTGGCTTATCTAGTACAAAGCAGAAGTCAGCCTAAACTCCAGCCAGAGTTGCAAAATAGTATTAACTAGATGACACTTAATGCTTGACTATCTTTACATTTTTAGTTCTTGCTTTCACTCCTCGTGGCCAAGTTCCCACACTCACCAACCCCTGTATCTTTCCTAATAACCACCAACACTTACCCAAGACTGTTCACTGGCCTGGCTGTTTAGTACAAAGCATAAGCTGGTCTGCCCAAGTTCTCCACCATATTTCAGTTCTACAATCGTTCTCCATATCACACAGTTGAAGATGTGGTCTGTACTTGTAAAATCACCACAAATAGTCAATTCATCACACATGTGGATGTGCTTCGTTCTACTTAACACACTTCATGGGACCAGAAAATGTCCCATAAAGAAAATGTATAATTGTTTAATAAAAATGTTTAAAATGTTTAATTATAGTAATAAAAGATACATGTTTGTTAAAAGATTTTTTTTATTTATAATGCTTCTCTATATGATTATAAACAAATAATTTAAATATGATCAAATTATATATCCTCTTGTGATTAATTGATGTTTTAACCTGAGGTTCATGTCTTCAAAGACTCTTTAAACAGATAATGTAAAGAGAAATTTTTAACGTAACAATTAAGCACATGAATGCTAATTTGGTTATATTATGAATTTTTTGTCACATTAAAAAAAAAGAACAATTGTCGACAATGTTTACAGATTAATCTAAAATGTGATAAACATTATTCATAACATTCCAATGATTGTTGAATACTAAACACACCAGAGGTGGAACTGTATGAAATAATTACCAGTATATTAACTTATATACCTATTAACTGTATATACCTGCATACGACCTTACATTTTCAAAGAGAATAACAATCCACTGGCTATAAAATTACAATAGTAGTGTAAGTTACATTATTTGTTTAGAGGAAAGAATCAAATACTGTACATTCCTAGATGTCTTCCATTTTCTGTAACTTACACTAAGTCAGAGAGAACATCACAGGGAGCATTACAAGGCAGGGGACACTCTGGAGGAGGTGCCAACCCATCACAGAGCACACACACACACACACACACACACACACACAGATTTATTTAGAGCCAACCAGCCTACAATGCCTGGGTGGAAAGCCTGTAAACTCTCTTTCTTTCTTTCTTTCTTTCTTTCTTTCTTTCTTTCTTTCTTTCTTTCTTTCATATATTTTTAAATATGTCCGTAATGTTTTTAAAGCGAAATGATAACAGTGGAACTATTCACAATTTCCTTCTGATGACATCCTCTAATTTTTGCAGACAGTCGTGTCTACACGTTATTTCATGTATTTTTGAGATGCTTCCACAAATAACCACTAGGTCGTACTGTTGGCCTCTGTTTCTCCTCTGGTCAGCACGTTCTTTCTGCACTCTCCTCCAGAATAATAGAAATCTGGAATGAATTAAGCAATAACATAAACTACAAAATTACACTTGAAATCACCGTGAATATGAAGTGGCTCATCCCAGCTACATAATAACAAAGAAAAAATACTTTGTAAATATACATTTTTACATGGTTTGGAGTTGCCAAATAGTGTAATATGTACAATATCCATACTTATATTTTTCATCTTCTACCGCTTATCCGAACTACCTCGGGTCACGGGGAGCCTGTGCCTATCTCAGGCGTCATCGGGCATCAAGGCAGGATACACCCTGGACGGAGTGCCAACCCATCGCAGGGCACACACACACTCTCATTCACTCACGCAATCACACACTAGGGACAATTTTCCAGAGATGCCAATCAACCTACCATGCATGTCTTTGGACCGGGGGAGGAAACCGGAGTTCCCGGAGGAAACCCCCGAGGCACGGGGAGAACATGCAAACTCCACACACACAAGGTGGAGGCGGGAATCGAACCCCGACCCTGGAGGTGTGAGGCGAACGTGCTAACCACTAAACCACCGTGCCCCCCTACTTATATTTTTGTTTACAGTAATTTTTATTTATAGTTTATTAATTGTTATGTATTAATTGTTTATTTATTTCATTTATTATTTTTAAATAAATACACATTATACATTTTCTAAACAAATGGCCTTCAATTTGACAGGATTTATCATAATCAGTCTAAACAAAAGACAGCAAAATGATATAAAATATTATATAAACAGCAGGGAATAATAACTAATAACTAAATAAATAGTAGTAGTAGTAGTAGTAGTAGTGGTAGTAGTAATAGTAATAGTAGTAGTAGTAGTGATAGTAGTAGTAGTAGTAGTAGTAGTAGTAGCAGTAGTAATAGTAGTGGTAGAGGTAGTGGTAGTAGTAGTAGTAGTAGTACTAGTAGTAGTAGTAGAAAGAAGAAATGAATAAGCACATAACGGAGATAAAGACTGTGAGCAATCATTCGATAGTTAATTCTCTTATTTATAAAGAAACCCAACAGCGCGTCCAGTATCTGTGGTGTGAAGTGAGAGAAAACAGTGATGACGTTTTGTATGAACACTACTGGGGTAAGTCTTATATGGCCATGCGGTGGCGTCATTTCCGTGTTAATAATATATTTTAATGTGATGGAATAAAAAATCCAAATTCCGGTGTTTCGGAAACTAAAATAAGCATGATTTCGTTCTGGGTAACTTATTATTGGTAGCCTGCCAGGAGGCTTTAGCATTCATGTTAATGCAACGTTAGTTGTATTAAATAGCACACAGTGCGAAGAAAGCATAGCTGTTCGCTTCAAATAGATTTATTTCAATTACTTTAACTGCATGCTTCGTGAGTGCACCAGTGCTGATATATAAATACACGCAGCACAGGAAGTGCGCGGTCAAGCTGCTGGACACACGGACACCCGCGCGCGAGTAAAAATAGGCGTCACGAGCTCTTGTTTACAAGTCAGACAGCCTGCCAGCAAGATGGAAAAAATAACATCCCAATGTCTAAAGACACAACCTTGGTTTAACAGGACATGGCGTGAACATGGTTTAGTCAGACGACTAGGTATTGTAAACTGCGTTTTAATTAATGTGAACTTTTCAAATATACTTTGTTGGTAATAAGCCAGAAGTTTGGGAAATAAAGGCTATTTATGTTTTCTTCGATATTTTTAACTGTGCACATGTAGTCTGACGAAGAAATGCATCACAGTAGGTACAGTGAAACGTGTGTCATCTTCGCAGTGTATTCAAATCAGGGTTGGAGGAGGAAACGGTTTGCGTGTGGGGGATTCGCCGGAGCCTCTGGCGCTGATTGGCTCATCCAAACGTGAATCTTTTTTAGTCGACCAATGAGTCCAATGAGGAGTCTTGCTTTTTAGATTGGCAGTTACGCCCCTCGACGGTTGCGCCGCCTTATATGACTGTGTGTTTTCCTCACTGACCAAAGCTAAGGACGTGTGTAAACGTCATGCGTTGTTTTTCTCTCTTATAGTTCAGTCATTCTGTAAGCGCTGTTATTTTGTAGCGAACCAGCGCCGGGCGCACAATTACGCACAGGAACTGTTCGGTTGTAGGTTTGTTTGATTTTTGTTGCTGAGGAAAACAAGTTACAAGTTGAAAGTAAGTCGAAATATTTTGAAGCGCTAGGATGGCGAGTCCGCCACTAACTGGAGGGACCTCGTTATCTAACGTCAACATGCTTTCAAACAACGTCAAGAAAAGTGGATACCTTAAAAAACAGAAGCATGGACACCGGAGATTTTTTGTTTTGAAAGAGCAAAGCGACTGCTTGCCAGCAAGGTTGGAGTATTATGAAAGCGAGAAGAAATGGAAAAACAAATCAGCTGCGAAAAGAGTCATCTTTCTGGACTCCTGTTTGAGCATAAACAAGCGCGCAGACGCAAAAAACAGGCACCTGATAGCTCTCTATACCAAGGACGAATATTTTGCCGTAGCTGCTGAAAACGAAAACGAGCAGGAAAGCTGGTACAGAGACCTCACCGATTTAATGACTGAGCGGAAAGTGTGTGACAGCGGAGTCACCAACTCTGCGTCCTCTTTAGTGGGTTTTGACGAGGGTAATTATGGTATGATCACTCCAGTAAACGCTGCTTACAAAGAGGTATGGCAAGTGAATTTAAAGTCCAAAGGACTTGGACAGACTAGAAACATAACGGGAGTTTACAGGTTGTGTTTATCAAGTCGGTCAATTAGCTTTGTGAAACTTAACACTGAAGTTCCATCTGTCAGCCTGCAGCTCATGAACATAAGACGATGTGGTCATTCTGACAGCTTTTTTTTCATTGAGGTGGGTAGATCAGCCTCTACAGGACCCGGAGAGCTTTGGATGCAGGCAGATGATTCTGTAGTGGCACAAAACATACACGAAACAATTTTAGAGGCTATGAAAGCAATGAAAGAGTCGTCAGAGTTCAGACCACGCAGCAAAAGCCAGTCTTCAGGCTCCAACCCTATATCTGTACCCAGCCGACGGAACTTGCACAATTTGCCTCCCAGTCAGACAGGGTTGGTAAGGAGGTCAAGGACAGACAGCGTGGCACCCACATCGCCTTTCAACAAGTTTACATCTTGTCGGATACGCACAGCAAGTGAGGGTGAAGGCACCATGGCAAGGCCAGTATCCATGCCTCTATCAGAAAATGGAAGCCCCACTGTGCGAAACCACATGAGCAGGTCCAACACGGTTTCTGTGGGATGCCATACATTTGAAGCATCGCTTCTACATCACAACCGATCCATGTCTATGTCTGTGCCTGTATCTCATTCACCCCCATCTCCGATAAGCCCACTGAGCCTTTCGTCTACTAGCATGAATGGCTCTACCTCCACCTCAGCAGTACAGAAGCCTTCGAGTTGCAGTGGCTCTGTCTCTGGGTCACCTAGTGACACTGGCTTCCTCTCATGTGATGATTACGGGTCCAGCCCAGGGGATGCAAAATACAACACATCCAACCGGAGCAATACACCTTCATCCTTTTCTGGGACACCCCCTTCCCGTGAAAGCACAGATCTCCATGGTTACATGATGATGGACAGTCCATCAAGCTACTCCTTAAATAAGATACAGGTATGCAGAGAGAAGCTAGACTTCGAGAAGTTATACAGGAAGAGAACATACTCCCTAACTGCACCACAACAACCTAGGACCCCCTCTCATCAGTCTTCAAACTCACTTGATGAATATATGCTGATGTGGGCAGTGCATGCTAATGGCCACTCTGGGCAGAGCACACACTCTGTTTCCCCAAAGGTTTCATACCCTGAGGATTATGGGGACCTTGAAATTGGCTCCAGCAGGAGTTCTGTTAGTAACCAAGGTGATGATGGCTACATGCCCATGACACCAGGTGTGGGACTACAAGGCAGCAAAAATGACAACTATGTGCCCATGAGCCCCATGTGTGTCTCTGCACCCAAGCAGATCATCAATCCCAGGTCCCACCCTCAGGCTGCAGGTAGTCATGGCACAACCAGTTCTCCCGGCACTGGTTCACTAGACGATAATGGTTACATGAGGATGTGGTCTGGCTCCAAATCCTCATTAGAGACCACTGATGCCAAAGTGGCAAATGGGGAATATATGAACATGTCGCCTGTCGATCCGTATGTCTCAGCAACTCCACCAGATTATTTCCATGGAGGTTGTACGCCTGCACAGCGACACACCTTTTTGCTAAATTCTAATAAACATGAAGGTTCTAAAAAAGGAGAAGACCAGTATGTTGTAATGTACAATCAGGGGCGTAAAAGAGGAGAGGAGACAAACTGCAATGCCATGTCTATGGCAAGTCCTGCGCTATCGTTGCCCAGCCCCTCCATGTTTCTACCACTCAGGCATAGTCGGAACGACGGACTGTTGCATAGAGCACGTGTCAGCAGACAGAACAGATTATCTCTGGATACTCTAAGGATGCTCCCAAGAATGAATGAACATCCCCTCCCCAGTGAGCCAAAAAGCCCAGGGGAGTATATAAATATAGACTTTAGTGACTCTACACAGTACTCTTTACCCTCTGGATCAGTAGAAAGCCAAGCTTCATCCCCCAGCCTTGGCAGTGTAAGAAGATCCCCACTTTGTGACTATATGAACCTTGAATTAAACTCACATTCCCCCAAAACAGAAACCTCTGCTAGTGCTCTACATGAAATCCCAGAGCTCACCAACTGTCCATCTGATGGGGAAACATACGTCTATGATAAGCAGATCTCCTCTTCTTCGTCTGGCTTGAGGAACAATGATTATGCTGAGATGAATTTTGATGAATCACGCGTGTCACCCTCCATCACCACAGAGAACAGGGAAACCGATATGGCTAGCCCAACTAACAGGGTACAGAGGCTTACTCTTAGTGACGACAACATGCCAGGAATAGGGTCATTCCTCTTACCCAACGCTACAATCGACCCTGATGGAGAGGCAAAAGTTATCCGAGCTGACCCACGCGGTAGAAGACGGCACAGCTCAGAGACCTTCTCATCCACCACCACTGTAATGCCAGTGTTTCCCTCTTTCGCCCACAAGTCCAAGCGAAATAATTCTGCCTCTGTTGAGAATGTGTCTGTCCGGAGCAGCGAGGGTTCTGATGAGGAATACGGCAGCCCCATGTGCAAAGAGACTTCTGCTGGGTTCCAGCATGGGCTCAATTATATAGCTTTAAACCTCATGGAAAATAGAGAGTTTGGGAATTGTGAAAATATGATGGGATTCAAGACTATCAGTTGTTGCAAAGGAGGAATAAATGGTCTACACGACAGTCCATATGTTTCACTGGGATTCAAGGAGACAGTGACCACTGTGAAAGGTGAGTACTTCTGACATGATCTTTTGTTATGGGTCACACATGATGAAGCATGTAAGGATAGGGGTCCAGTTGCAACAGTAGACCTTGCAACAAGGGACACATTGTTTATCATACTAATTTTTAGTTGAAAATGTTGACATTTATGCATGAAAGATGTATGTTTATATTCTGGATTAGTAATTTCATCACTATTCTATTTTTAGCTCATAATATTGGTGGTGCATTTAAAGCATTTAATTGTACATTACTTTTTAAGCTTCAATTCAATTTCAATTACACGATTTTGTTTTTTGTGGAAAAAGCACAATAAGCTTTCAACTGATGTGACTTTTATTTTAGGAATTTTTATTCGTTTTATTTTGTTTTCATAATATTTTGAAGGGAAATAAAATAGCCCAATACGCTGCACGTCTGTGAGCATTAATCCGTGATGTATTTGGTGATGTTACGCAATGCATCGCGCATTTAGTATAACGTTTGTTTTCTAGCATTTTCCTCGGGCTTTGCAAGACGAGACCTTGTTATTGTAACTGAGAGAATGTGTTTTTCACTCAGAGGAATTCCCTGGAATTTCAGACGTGCTGAACGTGACGGAGCGCACTGGCTATGTGCAGTGGTAAACAAAGTGCGTAGCATTGCAGGTTGGGGGGGAAGGCGCTCATGTTTTGGTCTTGCTGTCAACGAAAGATTAAATAATCGCGATATTATCACACACAAGTTTTTAGTGCTTGCATAAGTAGTCTATGACTCGTGCTGCATTATTTAAAAGAACGCTATTCTTAGACTGTGAAGGGAACGTGAGATTGTTGTTTTGAGGCTCGAGCTTAAGTAAGATCCTTGTTTTGCGTCTCCAGCACTCTTTAAAATGTTCGAAGAAAATGCTTTGTTTTACTTTATCGTTCATCTCGGAATGTCTCGTGTTAAAAGCCATCCACGACTTGCAGCAGCGAAACTAGCACCGATAATTTGCCTAATTATGAGTGGGTGTGTGTGCGCGCGCCATGGAGTGTTCTCGCATGCTGGAGCAATATGCTGTGATGACTAATGTAAGTGCCTGGGGCCTTTCACCGAGCATGCTGTTTTTGCATGTGGCAACACACAGCCCCGCGTGTTGTGCACCATGGCACGTACTTCATACTGCTTCCATCCTCCACTGTGTTCATATAACATACATATAACACGTCCAATTGCAGCTGAGCAATGATCCGTGAAGGTAAGGGTTTGTTAATGTCCAATGAATTAAACCCCCCCCCCCCCCCATATGTTAGTAATGCACATAACATGGAGTAGGTGAAATAGAAAGAGTAGGCAAACATGTTTGATTTATCCCCTTTATGGATAAATCAAACCTGTTAGAGGGTTCATGCACTGAAGACCAAATATATAATTTTTTTTAAGATTTGTGGTTATTTTTAACAGTTTCTTTTATTTTTCGACAGTCTTACTTTTATATTTATTTCCCTGGTTAAAAAAGAAGGAAATCAGGAGCCTGTTGGAACTACAGTGGGAGGGAGGAGATAGTGAAAGGACTTTCTTTCATGATACTGGCTGAATAAAGCTGCTTGTGGCCCCATTATTTCCGAAGATCAAAGTGGCCACAGTTTGACTTTTAGTTAGTGCTGTTGTTTTTAAGGGTTTTAGATAAGGTGCAGATAAAGGGACAAAGTGCTCTATATAGAGATGAAAACTGATTATGAATGATTTTTAAATCTCACACACATCAGAACAGGCTTAGTTAAAGGTCACAGTAGATTTATACTTTGCATTTTGTTTGGGCAGGATGAAGAAAAATTATTATTATGAAATATTATTATTTATTATTTATTATTTTATTATTATAAAATTATAATTATTAAAAAATTATTATCATGAGCATGAGTAAAATTTTGGATGCAAAGTAGTGCTTCAGTGAAGAACTAACTTGTTTTTGAGTGACAAGATGGGGGAAATCCACATCTGGATCATGATGCTGAAAGATCAGCGTTCTCATCATTTTATTATTTCTTCCATTATTTAAATTTCTAAATTGTAGCTGCTTATGTTATTATTAAAATTTGTCTGCTTTCTAACCTCTCTATTCCTTCTTTAGTTCAAAGAACTAAACTCTAAGTTCACTTAAAACAAAGTGAATTAACTTTCACCCTTCAATTGACATGTAATGTCAATGATAACGCACAAAATTAACTATATTGTCAGCCTTGCAATGTAGAGGTGAAAGACAGATAAAAGAGAGAGGTCCATAGGGTAGAAATCCTAGAGATATGAATACACAGTTAGTTAAACTCATTCTGTGTCTTGCTCTATCTTTCAGGGTTCTTGGGCCTCCTTGAGTTTGTGTATGTGTGTGTGGGGCAGATGGCCAGTCAGGGAGAAGTGTGTGTGTTTAAGTGCACCTGCTACTCCACTCACTTCCGCCTGTTATCAGGCATAGCAGCAGCACAGACAATACACTAATGACAGCACACCATCTGTTTCGGCCCCAGGACAGGGGCTAGTAGGACTCGTCCCTTAAAATGTCAGCAAGACAGAAGTTGAGAGTGTGGGAATAATAATAATAATAATAATAATAATAATAATAATAATAAGCATGAAAGAGGGTGATGGAAACAGTATAACATAAAGATATAAAGACAGTGAGGGAAACAGTATAACAAGGAACAAGGAAATATGAGGAGAAATATAGTGTTCTTTGTACTGCATATACAGTATGCAAGCACACAGACACAGCCACTGGATCTGTTTTGATCAAGCTGGTCGGGTGTCAGCATGGCACTTACTCACCCCTGGCCTGTGAGGCGAGGAGCCAGCTAGAGCTGTGTGCATGCTTAGTATACCAGTACCATCCCTTCTGTTACAGCCTCATTCTTTCTCTCTTTCACCCTGAAACCCACTGTACTTCTCTCAGTCCACAGCTTTAAACCCATTCTGACCTGTTGTTTTTCTCTTTCATTTTCTTTCTCTTTCCCTCCTACACACACATACTCCTCTCTATCTCTCATTCACTCATTCATTCTCTCTCACACACACACACACACACACACACACACACTTTTTCACTGCTGCACTTCCCCCTTTTCCCTCCCCCTCCTTCTTTTCTTCTTCATGCCATTCATTTCCATTAGTGCAGTTTGGCTGTGAGACTGACTGACAGCTCAGAACAGAGGGCATGATGGAGGGCTAATTTAGTTATTTCAAGAGTTTTCTGTCAGATTAGACATGCAGAACTCTAAATGGAATTTTAGGTGAGCATTCCTGTTCTGTCCTTGCTCTCTTGAACGTAATATGAGACTTAAAAACACCACCTTTAACCCAGCCAGACACCTGCTTATCTAATACAGTATGCATTCACACATTCAGTATTTTAGACTCTCCCCACTCTGCAAAGCCCTCAGTGGCTAAACTAGGCCGGGATGTTCCCAGCTAAGATAACTGCAGCAACACCGTCAACATTACCCACATTTAGCCTGGGACATGAGAAGGAGATTACGCTTGAGGGAGAAAGGGGATTAGACATTGTTCAGCAGCTTGTGGTGAAGGGAATAAGAGGCGTTTACACACACAAACACGCTCAAGCTCCTGCAGGTCCAAAACAAACCTGTCCTCAAATAGACCTCACATCCAATACAGCAGGGAGGTTAAGTTACACTTGCAGTTTGTTTGTTTGTTTATTTATTTATTTACCATTTTTGCAGTTTTATACCATCATCCAGTCATTTTTCATAAATCTGGAGATGTCGTTAGGGCACAAACAGTATGATTTCTAGAGGAATCAGATTGCGGCATCTCAGTTGGAGACCTTTTGACATCTTCACCCAATAAGGCTTAGAAATAGCAATTTCAAACCTCATTTAATGTATGCTCTTTACCTGGCTGCCTTATACCCAAATGATCTGCTTACATCTTTGGTTTATCTTGTTGGGGAGATTTAATGGGTCTATGCCGAATTGCAGAAAGCTAAAACAGTGCCCTTTGAATGCCTTAGTTTTACTTTCACTCATTCATTTTCATTTTTTAGATAGTGCTCACAATGTCACTGTGGGTGTCTTTCCTAGCAGAATAATTGGGCTTATCTTAAAAACCAAACACTTAAAAGAGTCAGAATGAGCTCTTAATTTTAACATGGACACTAATTTCCTCAACACTGGTCCTAGTTGTGGTTTGATGCCCATTGAAATGTTTTTTTTTTGTGTTAAGATATGGATGTTGTCTTGAAGTTTCCATTTCAGTTCAGAGCAAGGTAAATATTGAACAGTGGAATGCCTGGAATGTTGAGTGTACAGTATCATTATTCTTACAGTATTCAGATTGATCTTTGTAGATTTGAAGCAATCTAGATGTTTTTCTTTCTCAGATATAGCAGCTGGGCTTGCATTGTATCATGATCAATGTTTGAATGCTGCACATTATGTACTTAGAGTAATTATAGCTAGAGTGAGATGTTAAGGACAAACATGTAACTGTGTAGGTTGGGTGGGGGAAGAGAAATGCAAGCTTAAGGATAACCTAGTGATTATTGAGAAATTGCTATGCAACATTTTCTCCAAGTGACCATAATGGTGCCTTTATGTAACGCAATTGGCGTTGAACAGATTTGGTCTGGGAAACTGCAGGCTATTGTTGAAGGATCTTAGAGCTTTCTTAATTAATTGTCTCCTATGTAGATTCTGTAAAAATGGACTGATTTTACCATTTTCTGTGAGAATGGGCCTGAGATTTTCACATCATTCCTGGACTGTTTTCCTCTAGTCTGAACAATCAGCAGTTTTGCAAAATAGAATTTTTCCTAAGGGGCTTGAACCAACTTTATGTGCCAGCCTTAGGGCCATCGAGCCACTTCATAGGGAACAGAATTACAATAGCTTGCACTCTGGATTAATGCCTGGGCTGCTGTGTGAGGACACATGAACTAAAATGGCCTCCAAAACATGCTGCATCAGCCTGTTATGATGGGCAAAGTCTCGACTGGAAGCAAAAAAAGACAGGGTAATGAAATATACTGCCCATATTCACATATTTTATATTATCATCTTCTAGTCTATTCTTTCTAGTATAATTGCTTTTTGTGCTCACAGTTCTAACTAAGTACTGGTTAGTAACTAGCCTAGTATTGGCTAACCTTGTATACTAAGGATAACCTAGTATCTAAGGAGCCATTGATGTAATTTTTTTGTTTTTTTGTTTTTGCAGCTTTGGAAGTTTTGCACTTTTTTAAGTGACCACATTCTACATACTCTCTGTCTAAAAGCTCCCTAACAGTGTGCTTGAGTTTTTCTTTATTGATAAAATTATGTATTTATTCATTCAAAGTGCTGAGCCGGAGCTGGAGAATTTCCTTCATTCCTTTAGTCAGTGGCTGTAATTCCATTGGGATTATAATGTAATTGTATTGGGATTAGTCCATCGATGGTTACACAGTATCTGACTAGGTTGATGTTCATGCTCTTACTGCTGTCCCACCCTCATCCCCCATTTATCTGTGTGGGATTTTAAACATGACTGTGCATGAAGAGTTAATCCCTGTCATACACCATCTGTTCAAAAGAGAAGTTAGCAGTAGACAGTGGAATGTTTATAGAATCTTTTATAGGAAGGGGCAATAGTCATATTGTACCTCTGACACCTTATTGCTGACTCGCCAATTAACTCTGTCACTATATGGTTTATGTTTAGTCTCGTGTCTAATATTATTACCTAGAAACATCTTTGGATGGGAGGAGTACATGCATCTTTTAACCACAGTGCTTTTTATTTTTCTGTCCCTCAGATTGATCACCTCTTGGATCACTGTGGTAGTGTAGGCCTATGACCAGAGGCGGCCGCCGCCGCAGCTGAATTTTGCTGCTGTTGATGAACCTTGACCTTCGACCCTCACTCTGCATTCCTGACAGAATAAATGTTGATCCTATCCAGGCTGGACACTTTAAATGTGGCCCCCTCTGCAAGCATGGAAACCACAATCTGCTCTGTTCTTCAGGAACTGCAAATTGCTGCTCTGTAGGTGACAAGAGTCACAAACTTGTGTTATGTATGTATGTTGTATCAGTTATTTTTATTGTTGTTAACACTTTATTTGGTTGGCCTTGGAGGAATTAATAGAAATACAGCCACACCTCATCAACTTACCCTGCAAAAACCATAACCAGAATGTCTACTATTTACCTTACCATACACATGAACCTCAACAAAGGTACATATTTAATAATTTATTTATTTCTAGGTTAATGACTAATGTTCATGACCTTTACTGATTAGCGACAAAGACCCAGGAGATGGCTACATGTCCTACCTCAGGAAGAGAGTCTTTTGGGGGTGTACAAAAGTCAGACATAATACTGATTTATGTTTTTATCATTATTTTTCTTTACATTTCCAATCCAAAGCCTTACTGTTTCACTGATATAGAATTTGCTGGTATATAATAATTAGGACCTATGTAATAAGACAGATCTAAAAATGCAAATTATATCTAACATATTTTTTTATAGATGCTTATTTAATCTCACCTTGGCTGACATGTTTATATGAAAAAGGCCACTTAATAATAATGTAATTTGGAAATGTGTCTGATATATGCAAGTTGAACCACTAAATCATGTGGTTGTTGCACACGACGATTACCTACCTTCATAAAAATTAATGCAGGAATAAGTATTATTTTTATGATGAATTACAGTCTCTCTCTCTCTCACACACACACACATGCATATATCATTATATATATATATATATATATATATAAAAAATGTATAGCTTGGTATAGAGATGGAGATGTGCCCTATTATAATGTCTCCCTTTTTGGACACTGCACCAGAACTGGATTCACTGTATACCCAGTGATGGTGAACATGGTTGTGTTTTTATTTGTTGACCTGACTAAGTGGTGAAGTACACCGTGTACTTAGTAACTGGTAGAAACACAGGCACTTCACAGTGGGTTGCCAGTTGTTGACAGCCGACCTTGATGGCAAGCAGCTCCAGATTGTAATACATGACACTTTTGAATGTAGTGCATGTAACTCGTTTAATATGTGAGAGGGAGAAATAAACCAAAATAACTGTAGAATTCCTTTTTATTTACCCCTGTATAATTGTGCAAACTATACACAAAGTATATACATAAACAAATTAGACACACAGTTCGCTAAAGAATCTCTTCTGTCTGAAAAGGATCAAGAGCTAATCTCTAAAATCAAAATAACACAGAAAACATGTATAAAATGTCTAACAGTTTGCACATATGAAGTGTGTATTCTGTCGCTTAATATATACCACGCTGTAGATTTTTTTTTAATATAGGACTTCATAAAAAGAGACACAAAAAGGCACTTTACTACATAATTCTTTAAAACAGCTACTTGATTCTAGCGCAAATCCTTTTCTGTACCATCTGTTCACCCTCTTTTTATGCAATATTTACAAATGAAAAAGCAAAATTAGTTTACAAAGAGGAACCAAATGTGTAAAGATTCTTAATGTATTTGTCGAAAGATTTTACACAGAGATTGACTATATTCTGTTTGTACATTTTCTTTCTGCCTCCTTTAATGAACTTAACATTTAACAGTATTCCTGGAGTATAATATAGTAAAACATTGATTGAACTTGCTGTGTCTTCCATTGTCCAAATGTCATACTTCTATTTGTTGTGATGTTCTAATGCTATTAAATGATATTTAAACTATCTTAGTAGAATATATATTTTATTTGTGTTCATAAAGGATAGGCACATGCAATAACTAAATAAATATTGTCATTTAAGTCAAATGTAGTCTTGTTCTGTTTTATTGTCTATATTCACTTTTTATAATTATAACTGGCTTTTTTTCCCACTGAAAACAAATGAGAGTGACATCAGCTAAATAATCTAAGACTGCTGGGCAAAAGAGCACAATGTCAAAGCTTATTAAAAGGACATAAACTAAGCTGACGTGCGGCACCGGATATTACCATGACTACAGGCTCTGGGGCGAATAAAGGAAGGAACGCGATGTCCAATTCGTAAACAAAGCTAAATGATTACTTCCGGTCGGGTGAGCAGATGAAAAAGGATGAAGGGGGGCCGGAACAGAGCGATTTCCAGGCACAGCGATAAAGAGCGGGATAGTCGGGCATCCAGCCTAAAACTACTCTGACTGCCCTTCGGCGACACGTCTCTATCCTTAAAGAAACGGACACAGGAAACTACCCCACTAAGAACGACCCCATAGTGGAATTCCGTTGTATCTGGCGCCATGAAGAAGCGAGCAAAAGAGCTGCATAGCGCTAAACTGTGTGTGTGTGTGTGTGTGTGTGTGTGTGTGTGTGTGTGTGTGTGTGTGTGAATCCAGTTATGCATTCTACTGCACGCATTAGAACAACTATATTTGTGCTAAACCACCAGGAACCAGTCACAATCAGCAAAAACTTTTCAGGAAGCAAAACTTTTCAAAAAATGGTGGTGCTGCTGTAATTTTCTGTTCTCTCTCTCTCTCTCTCTCTCTCTCTCTCTCTCTCTCTCTCCCACCCTCTCTGTACAGGTAAAACAGTGTTATGATGGTGGACATTACACACAAATAAATCCAACTAGTTTACTTAGAAATGGTATAATGTCTAATAAAATATTAACATAATTCCATTGAGTGACTAGGATCCAGAGCTTAACCAAGAAACACTGGGCATGAGGTTGGAATACACTCTGAATGGGATGCCAGTCCATTGCAAGGCACCATATACTGACATATTCACACCTAGGGGCAATTTAGCAAAGTCTGCCAAACACCAGCAAACCGTTGAAGATTAGGATAAAACCCACAAATACATGGGGAGATCATGTGAAACTCCTCACAGAACAGAACATGAGCTCAGGATCAAACCAGCGTCTCTGGAGATGTGAGGTGGCACCACTCAATGTTTGTGCCACCCATTGACTGATGTGTAGAATTAAAATGACAGGACCCCCTGGAGGTAACCTGGAGCAGGAGCCAAAATCCTAGCAGACAGGAAAAAACAATATTAGCTGAATACTGTAAAAGCATAATATATTGCTAAGAGCCATTCACGTTTGATGTCTTGCACTTGTCATACACCTAAATATGTGGCAGCAGAACAGATAAATATTTGCTTAGAATAATATTATCAGGAGTCAGTTGAAAGAAAATGGCTACAGCTTGAATCGATTTTTCAAATATTACTTGGAGAGAATGAAATCTTATTACACTTTCTATTAAGTAATAATAGCATTACCCAAAAGGGAATGTTGTAGGATTTACCCAAAGGAATATTCATAAACAGGTGAATAGCCTCCCCTTACTACCTAGCCCTGATTATGTAAAAGACTCAAATACATATGAGTAGATTTCCAAGTAGAATTCTTTAAATAATATTAGATTCTGAAGGTTTTCCCTTTCTGTCTCATTAAACAGTCCTAACAAACACACAGACACTGCCACAAGGGCAGAGCCACCATTAACAGGACCATTTTGTGAGTTTCTAGGCCCGGCACAAATGTAGTCCCTGTGGGTGTTCTCTTGAATATTAATTTTCCCTAGTTGAGGCCAGTTGTTGGTCCACTCCACCTAGGGGGTACTGTGAAGCCATTTTCCTTTACTGTGATGTTTGTATATGAGATTGTATGAGGAGCAATGCTACCTCATAGAAAGTGAACAACACGTAGTGAAGGAACGCACAGTCCCAAACTCAATACTGTTTGTACTGCCAGTCTCACAGGGGGAAGGGTGTGTGTGTCTAGAACATTTAGGCTCACAGTGGCAAAAGAAAATAAAACATTTGACAATACTTAGGCTGTTGTAGCATGGGGATAACTATATAAAGAATGTCTTAGATACTTTTAAAAACATGGTATTGAAGTAGAAATCAGAGTCAGAATCATAAATGTAGTGAAGTGTGAATTGTCTACATGTCCTGTACATAATGGTTATGGCCTAGTGTTATGGGGAACTTTAAGAAACAGATTTAACACAACCTTGTTACACAAGTAAACTTCTGTGATCATTTTCCTGCTGGTTTTAATCATGTGTGCATTTTCTCCCTCATGTCTTTAGTGATCCATAACACAAAGAGCACTATGGTGCAACTTCTGCCTTAGGCATAATCTCTCAGCCGAGAACAAATTAGGCAGTATTTTTTTCCTGGTTTGTTCTATGGTAAAATCTAGAACCTGACCCTAATGTAGATGTTTTGCAGATGTTCTGAAGTCATATTTCCCAACAAGCAGACCTCAGACAAACCAAAAAACTCAGCATCAATAAGTAAAAATATAAAGGCTGTTCTTAGCAATTGGTGTCTTAACGCGTTCCAAGAAAGAACACTCACAGCTATCTTTAGGGTGTCTATGCGGTACCATCCACAGAAAACCCATGGGGATTTGCAGTCTTCCAATGTGGAACCATCTTCAGTAGCAGTGGCTCCAAGCAGAAGTGGGTCCATAGGGATGGATTAGGCAGGTTCAAAGGGCTTCTACCTTTCTGATAGAAGATAAAAAAAATTGGTCTTACCATGAGCTGCTTCTTAGTCTCTAAAGGGCAATAAGGATATTGGGGGTTTTCCATCCTGCAATAAACTGGCAAGCTATCCCTTTTCAGACTGTGCCTGTGAGCCTATCATGTGTCATAAAGCTGTACACTAGTAGCTGGTTAAGGAGATTTGTGACTTGACAGAACAAGTTGAGGTTTGGAATTAAATTCCAATTTAGGAAATTAGCTTGTGCTTTGCATTAAGTAGATGGTAAGTTTAAGACACAGAAGAGATGAAAGCTGTAATAACTCAGCAGTTAAGATTCAACGATGGAAGGCTGTGTTCAAAT
Organism: Tachysurus vachellii; assembly: GCF_030014155.1. Taxonomy (NCBI): domain Eukaryota; kingdom Metazoa; phylum Chordata; class Actinopteri; order Siluriformes; family Bagridae; genus Tachysurus; species Tachysurus vachellii. Next base: position 7,506,376 of record NC_083483.1, on the reverse strand, counting down.
CCCATGACTACCTTAGAGCCACTGCTGGCCCTCAATTCTGGATTGGATTCTGCGTCAGTTGCATTGAAAAAGCATCTGCTTAATGATTTTATGAAAATCATAAAGGCAGATGGGAAATGATGTTTGGGCAAGTGATCTACAGGAAACGTAGTCAAAACAAAACAATTATTACACACGGATACAAACTATAGGCTGGCCACTCTCACCACAATACTCTGTCCATGGTGATCATTGCTTATCCACAGTATTCAGTAGCTCTATTATTGATAAGTTTTGATTTTGCAGTACTCATTACTAAGCAGTTACAGTAAGCTCTCACTGGGGACCACTTAGATTTTTCTGGTAGATTGTCAAATAGCAAAAGCAATGGATGACTTATGAAGTTCTGAAGTCAGCATCAGCAGAAAATCATGATGTGCGTGGTTTAGAACCACTAATGACTAAGTGGGAAGCGTAATGTAGCATAATTTTATAGTCTAGTAAGTACAAGAAAAAAGTTTGGAAACCATCAATAACGTCAAAATAATTTAAGAAGATTACCAGGGATAAGAGTTTCCATAAAACCTGCTTATAATGGAAGCCCTTGGGCTGTGAAGCACTTGTTAAGGAAGTCAATAATAATTTATTAGAATTCTAATTTTAAGTCTGTCGTAAAATCTAATTTCTTTAAAATGTGTAAATTAAGATCTCACCCTGTGTGAGCAGCTAGAAATCATTTATTTTTATTATTTTTTTTATATTTATTTTAGAGCTGATGAATTATCAAATGAGGACACGTACTGGTGAGGAATAGTATGCGAGGTGAGCAATAATCAGAAGCAAAGCGGAATATTTTTTTAATTAAATTTTAATTTAATCTCTGTCATACTACAAATAAAATAAGCTAAAACTCCTAAACTAGCCAGTGACACTTCAGTTACACTGGACAAAATAGTAACATTGATTTTGATTCATTCTGACACCATACAGTAAGACAAATATCCTTGTTTTTTTTTGTTTTTTATTTTCAACAGATTTGTGGTCAAATGGGTGACTTGTGTTTGCCATGAATGCCTGTTAAATATATTCACAGGTGTTCTGAATATGAACAAGGTGGATTATTAACTTCAGTCAAAGTCCAGTCAAAAGTAAAAAAATGGCAAAAAAAAGTTTTCTTTCTTTTTTTTTTTGACAGAAAAGGGTTACAAGCTTTCTATTTAACATATTTGGCATTTGGAAGAAACATGGCAAACACCCCGTAAAGACTTGATAGACATCATTGACTGTGTGGTAGTGATTATAGTTTCATTGTCAAGCTACTGATAAATATACATTAAGTTGTGCCCTTCCATCTTATATCAGATCAGTGATCCATGTAATGGATCCCTGGTGATTATACACTACTGATGTAACATATACAATAAGCTGAAAAATGCTAGCCTGTACTCCTTCAAGGATGTCACGTGGATGTATACATGTACTGTATGCGCACAAACACCCACACAAAGCATGTAGGAGACTTTATCCTTCTAGACAGAACATTGCACCATCTCCGTGGATTCCATTAGTAGCCATGGTAGCATACACACATGCATTATGCAAACGTGTGTGCAAACACACATCCGAATATGAGTGTTGTCTCAAAATCTCTGAGAGAACTGCAATGCTCAGAGTTCTAGCGTGAGTTTGTTTGCAAAAGAAAAAAAAAGATTCACTATACAGTCAAATGTACAAATAATTCAAATCCAATTCAATGCTGGAAACAATACTGAAAAGAGATGCTGGAGTGAGAAAAGTAAAAATAGTGAAAAACCATAAAAGGCTTGGGAAATGAAAATAATGAGATTCAGAACAACTTTAAAAACAGGCACTGTCATCAAAAGTTTTTTTTCATCACCACTTTAACAGTTTTTGTCCAGCTGTTGACATTTACTTGAATAGCAGGTATCATTAAGAGAACAGGAACATAAAAAAACCCTAACCCCTAAAACACACTAAACAACTTTTTTTGTCGTTGAAATCCAATATCCAAGATATTGAGCACTTCTTATTGCATGCTATTCTATATCAAATAAGCCACTGATTTAGTAAATCCTTTTGCACAATATGCACATGAACATAAGGTATGAGGACACTGAGTTCTGGACCTCTCAGGATGAAATTTATTTAACCCCACATAATATATCAAATGACCACATTCAAAATTAAAACAGCAACATCCTGATGATGTATTGGCTAAATGTACCTTATGATATGGAAAACGTTTCCAAGACTACCTGATAATCAGCGATTGTTTCTTTCCTCAGTGCAGCTCTCAAGAGAAACTACAGTTCCATTTTGCATTGTCTATCATTGTTGAGAGATAACGCGTTATATACATTCACAGGCCTCTTAAGAAACATACATAGACCTGCACATTCATATAATAATGGCCATACATACATCAATTGAATATTGTATATAAGTGTGCTACAGATGCATATAATCAGCAGTTTGATGTTGCACAGTGGGAGCCTTGCATAACAGACACAGTGATATACCAACTGATGTACACTGCTGAATTAATGAATTCACACCTACAGTGTTAATGAAAGCCCATCTGCACTGTAAAAATGAAACTAACACTGCAGCTGTCAATTTAGCATTTGGAAATTTGCTGTGCACCACAGATTAAATAAATGTCAGAGGATGTTTTGATGTGAGCACAAATCATCTTCTATTTGCTGAAGACACCAGCCACTCTTTTACTGCTGTGTTTTAACCTGTGTGATGCATTGGCTCTGGGCCTCTTTGAGCACTTATGAAAGATTACTGCAGGAAGCCATAATCCCCAGAGGCCAGCGGAAATGGGTGCCTCAGTTCACAGTGTGCTAATCTAATATCTGATGATGTTGCCGAGTTGGAGGACATTAAAGCTCTTAAATAAGGCAGCAGAGATTGATGCAAGCAGGTGATAACTTGGATCTTAGATGCATCAGACTCCAGAAGGGTCTCAGTCCATCAGAGCAGATGAAAATTCAGGACACACATCATGATTTGTGTATTGTGCACTAATATGGACTTTTTTCATAATATTTTATGCAATTTTTTCCCCTAAAAAAATAATTTACAATTACTTACACCTTAGAAGTGAGTGGATCAACATTTTGTAATGTTTACACACAATTTTACTCATGACATTTGCAGCGAAACTTTTTTTTTTTTTTAGCACAGAACGTTTTTTTAACCCCAAAAGGTCCATTGCATTTCTTACAGATGGTTGTAAGTGAAATTACAAAAAATAAATAAATCTAATTTAATCTTCATGCAAACGAGTTCAGTTCTCGTGCTTTACCTAACACATTTACTGTTTAATGTTCATGTTAAAAAAAAGAAAAAGTATTTATTCATTGCTCGTAAGTATTGGGCGCGTGCAGACCAGCTCTGCAGCTCACGTGCGAAGAATAAACAACAGCTCACGTGCACGAAAACTGTCAGCGAGGGGCTGGGTGCAGATGCACACGTGTACACAAACGAGAAGCTCATTCCTGCCACGCAGGAAATAAAATTTAAAATAACGCGATACCTGGACTAAAATTTAAAATGCCGCCCTGATTCTATTAAAAAAAGTTCTCATAATAACGCAATCATTTGATCGAAATATTGATGAGATTTTCATGCATGGGAACACACAGCTTTCGTACATCGACACCAAGCAGCATAAAAAACCAAAAAGCTCTGCAGTGTTCCAAACAGCACCGGAAATGTGTTGCGTAATCTCGTGCTATGCGCGCGCAGGGGCGGTGTGATGGGGCGGAGCTGGGCTGGGGAAAGGGAATTGGAGCTCGCGCAGGGAAGAAAACAAGTCCACGTGCTCGAAGCCCCGCCCCAAACCCTTTAAACTCCTCAAATCGCCTCTCAATGTCTCTATGAGAAAGCAAACAGAACTGATTAGCCCTTTTCTTCAAAATCTCATGACAAACGCTGAAACAATCCATTATGTAGATTAAATAATTTGACAGTCGAATGCAAAAAAAATAAACAATCCTATTATATTAAGTTATAATTATAATATAAATTGAATAAATGCTCTTAATTTGGATTCCCTTTAGCTACAGCTTCAATATCTCAACAATGTGTGTGCTTATGTGTTATGTGTGCTTAGTCTTAGTCCACTTTTATTTTTGTTATATTTTATTGTTTTTTTTGTTGCAAATATAAAGGATGATGAACAAAACATATTTTGATATATTATGAATATCAGCACAAATGCATATCTAGGAGATGCATATCTAAACTAAGAGCCATTGATCTGCATTTAGGCTGATATTCATGATAGTCATTGTAATCACCTAACATGACTGCCACAGTCTGGCTGCATCTTAGAATTTATACTCAGTATCCCTTTCTTATGAAGCATGCTATGTATTTTCCTTATGACCATTTGTGGTGCTATTGTGCATGGTGCATGGTTCCACAAAAGTCCAGAATAATATGCATTAAAGCATTTATTACTAGGAAATAATTTGATGTGGTGCCCAAAAGCAAAATCTTGTAATGATGTATTATTATTATTTTTCTTATGCTTTTTTTTCTTCTTATTTCTTATGTTATCTCTCACATAGTCTTGGACAAAACCTCAACAAAGTTATTGACACTGTTCAAAAAATTCACACTGATCTTAAAGCTTGAGGGTTTCTAGGAAACAAGGCTTTCTAGGAACCCATTCAACATGCTGCTGACATTTTCCATTGTCTCTGCTCTATTTTATATGTCAGTTTATCTGCTTAAACTCTAGGCTTATTTTGTCACAAGGGCATATTATTGATAGTTATTAAATGACAGTAAAAGCAATAGCAAATGTATATCATGACAAGAGGAATGTAAGTATGAACTTCTGAATGTGCAAGGAGTTTAAAGGGTGAGAATTGTGAAATATATGTAATTACAAAAATATATACTTAGTACATCAAGTATCTAAACAACAACAACAACAACAACAACAACAACAAAAACACATCTTATAGCCAACTTGTTACAGCAAAAGAAAGTGAATTTCTTTTTTGTGGATTGAACATATATATGTTCTTTATTATATATTCTTTGTCTCTGTCTCTAACACAGTTATAAACACCTACAGTATTTGCACAGTGACTAAACTATTATTGAATTCCTCCAACATACTCTACATTCTCTATTTGTACAAGATAGCTCAGGTACATGTGACAACTTGTGCCGTAATGCAATGTTCATCTTCAGACTTGGCTGTGAAGTAAAATACTGCATTTGTAATTCTTTGCTTCACATGGCAACATACCCAGATGTCCGCAGTGTTTTGACATTTATTCCAGCATATTTGATTATACGGTCATTTCTCATCCTCAACTATCAAATTAGATCCTATCACATCCTATTAAATCTTCTTTTTTAAAAGATTTCACTACAGTATAAACTCTACAGTTTCACTAATGCTAGACCAAATCATTGTAAGAGATTATACATGGTGAAACAGCGATATGTCCATGCTGGAAGATTTTCAGAGAGATAGAAGTAAGAAGTGTAAGAGCAAAGGAATGCACGTACTACAACTGTCAAGACTCCTCAGCCCCAAGGTTGTATACTGTGCTCTGAATTTATTTCTAACTGAAGTGTACTGTACATCCTATGTGGTGTGTTTTTTTTTTTTTTTTACTAACGTATGTACATCTGTCAGACTTATAGTGAATCTATGGAAACAGGCACAGCATTGTACAATGCCCAAACCGCTATACAGAAGTCTTTATAGCTGAGCTTTAGGTTCCATTGAAAATTTCTCATTGGGCTGCTGTTATACATCTGCTAGAAGATACAGTTTCATGTGCTTAGGTTTGTGGAACCTTGAGAAGCAACTTATCTGTCCTTCTCTATGTAGACAACAGAGAATAGAGGGGAAGCAGTTTCCATGGAAACACACTCATTTCAGATCTCTGTAATGACAATAAAATACTTTTTATTTATAAGAGATAATACATGGTTAGACTGAACTATATTTGTACTTGTACAGAACGTGGGTGCGTGTAGCTTTTGAGCTTTCTTTTTTTACTTTTTTTAATCTATTTAGGCAGATTTATGTTCATGTGTAGGTTTATTTTGTCATGATATTTGTTATTGCAATATTTATTGTGACAATATTAAGAACCATATAGGAATTAGTATTTAGGGCATTTAGCAAGAACGTTGTCTTGTTGTCAAGTAATGTAACATGCCCTTATGCTCACACGTGTGTGTGTACTTGTAAGTCCACGTGATTGTTGGTTAGTCCATAAATAAGTTTACTGATAAGAAGCTGGATGTGAATATAGTACTAGCTACAAAACAGTTAAAGAAGCAGTTTACTTTTACTGAACCTTGTTAAAAAAATTCTGGTTTGTGTTATCACTTTTCTCCTTTTTCTCTGTCGTGAAGTTAATAAGACATGTGAAGTTAATTAGACACTGGGGAAAGAAACACCTTCTTAGAGAAAGCTTCACCATATAAAAAATGTTTATGCTGTTCTATATAACAGCACATAAACAGCACATTTTTAATCACCTGTTTGTTATTATTAGTCAAATTTCTTTTAAATAAGGTTACTATAGAAAAAAACTGAAATCTGTACCAATTTGATTTGAGAACTAAATACTGCTGTTGTATAATGAACTATATTATATTATCTGTGACATTTATTAGAACCTTTTTTTTTTTAACATTTTCACACAACAATTATCATGGGGAAATTTAACATCATGAGCACGTCTATGATTAGCTGAGATTAAGCACAACAAGATCAACCATTTCTAGGTCATTTTTAAAGGTATTAATTTGACGGATAAAGGTTTTTTCTTTAACTATATAGTAGTGTGGACTGAAAACTGTTTGTGACAATTATCTTTGTTATCTAGCCTCGACTAAACATTCTGGTACTGAAGGTCAGATCATTTCCTCCTGATTAAGTCTCTGGAGATCACATGTTGTTTTCACTTAATCAGTAGGTAGGGCATGAAGATTTCACTTGTAAACACTTCTGGTATTAATCTAAGAAGCAAAGAACATTTAGTTTAATTACTAGTAATTGATGCCTATTTACAGTGTATGTGTGTCATGTGAGTAGTGACAATACGTACGATAAAATTACGTTAATAAATTTTCATGCTTAAGTGTATTAGGTTTTACAGAAATGTTAACATGTAAACTGCATAGAACCTGAACATTAGAACTTAAATGCAATACAATCTACCAACAGAAATATTCTTAAATCCATATATATTTGTTTTCAAATGATGTACTTTACTGCTACACAAAAGTACATAATATTAGTCTTGATTCTAAAAAAGTGTTTATAGTTTATTTTATAGTTTATTTATAGTTGGCAGGCAATGCCAATGTTTCATATGCTGCGATGATTTTACGACCTTTGCAACAACAACACGTCAATTATCTCCCACACACCCACCTCTGCTTGAAACAACATGTCTGCGAGTGTTTATGAGTTTCGGTGCAGTAAGTCAGATAAACAATAGTGGCATAGATTGTGTTGCCTAAGGTGAATTATGAAATATTACATGAGAATGTCATATCATTGCTTCATCCATAATTTTCCTTCCCTGTAAGGGAGTGGCTTGTGTGTGTGTGTTTGTGCATGTGTGTGTTTTCTCTTAAACACAGGTACATAACTACACGTAGGTAGTGCCTTTGTCACTACATGCTGTGCAAGTAAACTGATCTGCAGCACTGAGGTGGTGAACCGCCTAGTAAATGTAGTAAACAAGTCATTAATTTTTCTCACACATAATCTTCAGCAACACCGGTTAAATGTTGCATGGACAAATGACCAGATTAAATGAAAAATAAAATGTAATAACATCTCAGAACCATGCACTCCATAAATCTCATATTTGTTTGTTGTAAATAATCTGTGAAAAATTAAGTTTATTATTTCACATTTACAATGCAAAGTTAAGTGCAGTTAAATGTGAATGTATTTGCTTAAGGCTAGTCAATGGCTTCAGGTGTAATATGCTGATGATTTGATTCATGTTTAATTATGGTTATAATTATGAATAAGTTTTCAAATGATATGACTTTTCTGCTCATATATAATACTTACATACTTACTTACATACCTACACCCACTTAAATAGGAAAACCTGAAAACCTGCTTATTTATGCAGTTATTTGTTGGTTCCAGCCGCTAGGAAGGATGTAGCAACTTATATAATCACTCTTTATAACCCTGCTGTGTTTAAAAGCATCTCAATATGCCCAAAACATTGAACCTTGACCTCACTTTGTGCTACAGCAGCAGAAGACCATACCAAGTTCCACACCTATCATCTAAAAACAAGAATTTGAAGCTTTATTAGGTTCAGACTCAACCAAACATTAGAAAAAAATCACAGTGTCTTTTCCCAGCCTTCAACAACAACAACAACAACAACAACAACAACAACAACAACAACAACAAATGGTTAATCTACTCTAAAAATCCTTTTCTGGGACCATTATTGTAAAAAGTGCAGCTACGTTTTAGTGCCTTAATCAAAGAGTCATTAATAATTCATCTATCTACTTTATAAATGAGTAGAAATTAGAAAAGAAAAACAATTAAATTTTACAAATAATCCAGAATATCTTGAATTAAAAAACACCTATTGGACTCAACTCTGAGACACCCATGCTATAATCGTCTTCCGTGCGATGAAATTTTTGGACCTCCACTGAGACAAGGCTGACTCTGTGAGAACCCTGAGACATCTACAGATCTACCGGCTCCAGTTGGACTCTGTGATACTTGTATATTTGTAACCACACCATCTAGTGTCACCAATATGAGGATGGGTTCCCCTTGAGTCTGGTTCCTCTCAAGGTTTCTTCCTTTACCAATCTAGGGAGTTTTTCCTTGCCACTGTTGCCTGAGCCTCCTCAGACTTGCTCATTGGGGACAAATACACATACACACATACATACATACATACACACATATACACTGTGAACTGTATATATCTTGAATTTTTATTATATTAATTCTTTATACTTTCTCCTTATGTTTATCTTTTGTTCTATGTTTATGTTCTGTAAAGCTGCTTTGTGACAATGTCCATTGTAAAAAGCGCTATACAAATAAACTTGAATTGAATTGAAAAAACTTGAATTCCCTCAAATGTTTTTCCAAAATTCAAAGGTAATGTAAGAAAAATATTCACTAGCAGGTTTATTAGTAGTGACATTATTGTTGGCTTGCAGCCGGGTTTAGTAATCAAATGCATTAACTTCTTGATCTGATCAAAATGTACAACCAGGAATTGGTAGATTGGCATCCTGAGGTGTAAACTCTTGTTTAACATGGTGCTAATGCATTTGTATCAGTGACAAATCCACAAGTTTCTGTTCATATTTCCCATCTTGAATTGACCAAAAACAAAAATGTGGTCCTCAGTATAATCTTAAATTAAAAACAGTGCACTCTGTATCAAATGGATCATCCCTGCTGGTAAATAATTATGATTCATCTCTTATCTCGAGGATGTGTTCTATCAGGTGTATAATCTCAGTTCCTTATTTATCATTCTGTGTCACTATACAAAAAAGTGAAGGCACATTCTGTAAATGTAGTTAGAAATTTTGACATGTTATCATGACATATGATCCTTTTTAAAATGAAGTGCACAACTATATGGCTTAGGTTTGGGTTTGGGCAAAAATTGGGTTGTGTGTGGCCCAGCTTAAGCGCATATGAAGAATTTTTCAGTGAGGGTGGAGAGATGTGCAGAGGTGCCTCAGCATCATCCCTCTGCTCTGTACTGACTGAACCATTTCATCCATAATTTACATTTCTCTCTCCCGTCTCACCCCCGCCTCTCTCTGTCAGTCTATTCTGAGCCTAAAGAGGACAGGAACAAGGCTGGGGAACACAGTGTACCACGGCTCTGCGCAACGTAATCAGCCGCTCTCTCTTTCACACATCTCTCTCTCTTCCACCACACATGTTTGCATTTTATACTCATACACACACACACACACAAACACACATATATCTCATACCCCAAGTGACACGACTATTACTTAATAAGTATACGAGTATATTTATAACACACATTTATCACATAAATCAGTGATGCATCAACTCACTTGTGTATATTCATAATCTCCAGGCCCAGTGATTTACTTTTATTATTGTTATACCAGTTATATCACTGCAGTCATCTATTCCCAGAGTCATAAAAAAGGCAAGTTTGAATATGAAATATATGAAATCATAGAGTTTTCATGTTTACCTCAGAGGTTTTACCTTAAACATCCTACAGGGATTTTTAATGTTCTGACATTGTGAGGAATTTCCACATTGGAGAACCCAATCCATCGTACTGATAAACTGATAATTCATACTGTTGGCACAGGGAATCAAAGATAAGTGATTAATTTTATTCTCACATGCTCATTTAACCACAAAATGACAAAAAGACCACCATTTTCTGATCTGTGGAACTTCACTGAAATTCTAACCACAAGAGGAAATAAGAGCCTAAAAGCCATAAAGATCTCCTCCAGGTATAACCAGTTGCACAATGCTAACTGGTGGTCATTCACATAGTAGCATGTTTTACTGAGCCAGTCCTTTAAGCTTGGTCATGATAAGGGAAACACCTCAAACAACATTATAGGATGTGAAGTGTGTCCAACTTGTCTGCAAAAAAGAATGTTCAGTAAAAATCGATATATTCAATTCAATTCAATTCAAATTTATTTGTATGGCGCTTTTAACGATGGACATTATTGCAAAAAGTATAAAAAGGTTAATATTATACAAAGATTTATAGAAAGATTCAATATTAATATTATAGTTATATTTAAATGTGTTTGAATTTATAACCAATGATCAAGCCTGAGGTTACCGAGGCGACTGTGGTGAGGAAAAACTTTCTTAGATGGAAGAGGAAAAAACCCTGAGGGAACCTCATCTTCATTTGGGTGACACTGGAGGGTGTGAATATTAACTGTTATAAACACCGGACAGTGTTATTACTGTTACTATTACTGTTATTTCATTTCTACAGTCATATACACAGACATATTGGTGTCCTCAGAGACCACGTGGAATTAGGAACTTCTCTTTAAAAGTTCCCGATCTTCAAGAAGCAGAACACAACTGGAGCTGGCACAATCACTGAATGCCTTGGGATGAGTAGAAAAAGAGAATCTATTCTAAGGTACATTGTGCTCTGGTGGCCCCAAAACCTTACAATTTTTATTCAGATTTTTCCTTTAATTGATCACCCAGCTCATGTGAGGCAAGACAACAATTTGTGAAAAATAAGAACATAAACTCATTTGTAATCAGTAATGTTCTGGTTATAAATGAAGAATATGATTTTTTTTTGCTATATTAGATTTGCTACATGTTGGATTAGTGATTAGTGATCAATTCCTGGTTTCCTCCATGGTTTGCTCCATGTACTCCAGTTTTTTCCCCAGTCCAAAGACATGCAAGCATGTGAGTGTGTGTAATTGTGCCCTGCATTGGGTTTGTAGACACCTGACTTTCTCACCAATATGTGGTTCTTCAACAAGCCACAAAGTTGGAAGCACATATTTAGAATCTGTATGCTGTAGCGTTGTAATTTCTCTTCACCGGAACTAAGAGGCTCATGTTCCATCATGACAATGTCCCTGTGAACAAATTGAAGTCAATGAAAACATGGTTTGCCAAGGTTAGAGTAGAAGAACTTGAGTAGAGTCAACAAGATGGAAGAAAAGTATTAATACTTTTGATTTACACATTTAGTTTTAGTGCAGAGAGACGCTTGTGTGTGTTTTGGTATTGACAACATTGGGGACAGCATATTCTCAGTTTAAAATCCCAAACATGAATATACAGATCAGTCTGTTCACTCCAGTCATTTCTTCCATGAAGAAAGAACTCATAATATGTCTCCGATGTTATTTTAACTCAATTTACCTCATTCCAACTTGCCTCTGCCATGTGGATCTAAATGCACTTGGACATTTACTTCTAGGAACACATTGTAGGACTTGCATAGTGTAGATTTTATTCCACAGTAAAACAAGCACTGGATATGGATATCAGGCATGATCAGTCCCTTAATCCTTCTTCTATGTGATGATGATGATGATGTGGTAGCTTAGTGGTTAAGGTATTGGACTACTGATCGGAAGGTCATGAGTTAGAATCCCAGGTCCACCAATCTGCCACTGCTGGGCCCCTGTGCAAGGCCCTTAACCCTCAATTGTGTAAATTGAAATAAAATATAAGTCACTCTGGATAAGAGAGTTTGCTAAATGACAGAAATTATAAGTCCCTTCATTTCATAATTCAGCCTCACTATGCTATGGGCTCACTATGCCATGTTTTCTTTCCTTCTTTTACACTTAGCATTGGTTGCTCTTTTATTGGATATTAAAGGCATGTGTTCTAAATGCAGAAGCAGTCGGTCTGCATAATTGTGCCAACTAAGCAAAGGCATTTCTTGGTTTCAAAATGACTAATATGGCGCCAAAGACAACAACCCACATATGTGGTTATTTTTGCCGAACAGGTCTTGCTTTGCATGCTGTGTGTGTTTGCATGTGCGTGACTGGACAGAATGTGTTGGAGGAAAAAGCAGAGTTACCGAGAAGGTATTATAATTAAGATCTTACCACCTCTCATTGCTGGTCCTCAGGTTATTAACTTTAAAACTTGGTATAGACCTATGAAACTTTTATTGGTAGTAAGCATGCATATTCATTCTATGCATTCTACAGTCTGGTTGTCTAACAAATGAATGTGAAATGACAGGATAGTGAAAATTAGGACTTATTACAATAAATATAGACCTTGTCGACCTAGAAAAAACTTTCATAACCTTCTGTATTGTGCCCTAAGCCAAACCTGAACTGAACTGTTTAATATAATGCTTTTAGATGGAAAGATAATAGGCGTGGAAGGTCTCAGACAACTTGATAAAACATGACACAGGCCAAAAGATCCATAATACTCTATCAAACTCATCTTTTAACTTACATACTGTAGTTGGACACTATGCTAGTTATTCTAGTTATACATACCTGCACACAACTTCAAGGGAATGACTTGTGGATGATTCAGTCTTAAGTTATTCTTCAGGCATCCTCATACCATCCTTTAATAATAGTGTTTCACAATATGGTATGACATTGCTGCGTATTAACATTCCCATGGTCATAAGAACCGTATTAATGAATTGTTTTTCATGCCACTGCTCTATCTAGTCTTATGTGCTTGAGATACTGTACAGTACTTTAAAAAAAAGGAAGACAGAAGTGCATACAGAGCTGACACTGCTGTCGGCTTTAACAAAAACACAATTCCTACTCAAAAACTGAATGTTTTGTGTCGCACACTGGAGAGGAGTTATGTACTGACCTGGTTTCAGGGACAATAAGAGACCAAGACAGAGAGAGAAAAGAGAGGGCATGTGATTTATGACCCTATGTACTGTAGTTGCTCTGTTTTTGTCACTACTCTTTGGCCATGCGCGGTACTTGGTAGCTGCAGGGCACAGTAGCCGAGATGATTCAGATTCTTTTAATGAAGCAAAGCAAGCATGAGAACATTTTCAACCTCCTCCACAGTGCTCATGAAATGGAAGAGTACTTCCGAGTTGTCTACTCTGAAACCGGCCCTGTGTGCATAATGCTGGGAAATAAATGTTGTTGATCAAGATTTATTCATTCATTTATCTAGTGCCTGCTTCATTCTGATCAGAGAATACATTCTGGTTTGGATGGCAGTCCATTGCAGCACAGCATGCATCATTTATTGTACCCAGTTATTCTAACAGCTAGTTTTTGGGAGGTGAGACATACAGTACATGGAGAACCTGGAGGAAACACAGAGAACATGTGAAACTCCAGACAGACAGTTTGGGATTGAACCAAGGACTGGGGAGTTGTGAGGCATTATTGTCACCCACTGTGCCACTGAGCTACCTTTTGACCCAGTTATCTTGCTCAAATAGATCATGTAAGTAGATGGTGTCATGTTCGACCTGGCTCAGGCCTGGGACTGATGATAAGGCAACCCTGTGACACTACACTGTATATTTGGAAGTGGGAAGCATTTAGATTGTTCTGCCCTAAACTAAAATCATCTTGGGCCTCAGTGAGAATATCCCAACATTCAATCGTAGATGTTTTTGTCACTAACAGACATTACAAACTAGGCAACACCCTGGCCATGGATGATTACAGCAGTTGTAATGTTGATGGAATTCTCAGAGCCAAAATCGATAAAAGAGTGATAAAAATCAAGATTGGATTAGAGAGGATAGGATTGGGCAACAGGTGTACTATAGGTGAATCCTGAGCTCAGGTCACTGTCTGTCTGGAGTTTTGCACATTCTTTCCATATTTATGTGGGTTGTTTCTCATTTCTCCAGGTTCTCTTAATTACCCTGCGAGTACATGTGAGGTCTGCAACAGACTGGCATCCCATACAGAATATATTCCTACTTTGCTCACAGTGTTCCCAGGATAGGCTCCAGATCCACCAAGACCCTGACCAGGATAAATAAAGAGCGGTTTCGCTAGGCAAACCTAGAATCTGGCCAAGATATTATATTTGGGACACATTATTTAAAAGAAACTGCTGTTATAACCATCCTGCATGCTAGCTGTGTGTAGTGTTTGGAGCTTTCCTATCAGGATTATCTCTGATGTAATAGCAACAGGCTCTACACAAAGCTGGGTCAGAAAAGGGCCATGACCTCATTGCTCAGTGAAGTTACTCAAGTTGTGTTTGAGCCATGAGAAATGGCTCTTGTCCCAATATTCACCCTAAATTCTGCTTATGATCAGATATACCAGATGACTGAATTATCATATTAATGATATTAGTCTGTCAAGGTCAACTGCATCTGTCTTTTTCTCTCTTCGTACGTCAGTTTAGACTTAGATCGGGCAGGGATATAGTTCTGCTTTTAAACTGTGCATATAATGAAATATAAAGATGTATCTTTTTGAAGAATTAATAATTGTTTATAAATATTTTTTTATGTTTTCACAAATGTGAAACATTAGATAATTCATACACATGCTCAAATTCTAGAGGAGTTTCAAGCCTGCAGCAGTTCTGTCGTTTCTCTGTGTTGTTTATCAGGCCCAATAGGGCAGCCTGTGAGAAGACACATTAAATTTAGAAGGCAAGGTTACTGTATACGTGCATGTGTTTATAGTGTGTTATGTGAGCACAGATGGTGTTACACTGTTTACTTGACTGAAGTACCCCAAACTGTACCTCTAT
Organism: Tachysurus vachellii; assembly: GCF_030014155.1. Taxonomy (NCBI): domain Eukaryota; kingdom Metazoa; phylum Chordata; class Actinopteri; order Siluriformes; family Bagridae; genus Tachysurus; species Tachysurus vachellii. The sequence continues at coordinate 7,491,120 of NC_083483.1, read as the reverse complement.
ATATAATGGCTATAATGGTACGTCTTTTTTTCACTGTCAAACAAGTGATTAAGTGAGTAAGGGTTGCTTCCTGCAACTAATGCATATGAAGTCTGACACTAAAATGAAAAACCATTAACTTTACTAACAAGCTTTTCCAGTATATCTGTCATAGACCACCACTCATGGAAATATTATCTTTATCATCACCCATGTGTGTATATGAAGAATTATATGTTGGATATATAGTTATGAAGCTTTAGATCAAGTGAAAATAATAAAAAATCTAACCTAGATATCAGAAATTATAAAATTATTAAAGCTCTAACATGTAAGTAATAAAAAGATGATTAGCATCAATAAGTGTACAGTAAGTCCTATTAACTGCATGTCCCAAAGTGATTTTTCCCTCTTATCAGACTTATTTACCGCCAGTAATCACTCCTCACCACTGTTCTCTGTCTTGAAGTCTCTGCTTTAGATATAAATGTACTTTTGTGATTGTTACAAATCACTGACACTGGTGACTCATTTTATAAATGATAAAGAAATGTATCCAGACTGAAAGTCTTCACCATGTACTATGACTACATTTTACTTTGTAAAACTTTATTTTAAAAATCTTTTTATTACTTGCCTTCAATTATGTAAAGAGTTACTTTTTCATCCATTACTGTAGAAACAATTACATATTAGAATGAACACAATGATATATACATTGTGGCCATAACTTAAGTCAGCTGTGCTATTGTATGCTGCAAAAATAAATAATATCCAATGGTTTAAAAGCAAAAAAAGGTGTTAATGGTGTTACCCAATTTGGCACAGAATGATAATGTATTTTTATTTTAATGACTAAAAATCTTGCAGCAATTTGGAACCATAAAAATGTACCCCAAACACTCAGAAAACCTGTCGGATTCGTAGAAAAGTAATGCTCCTTAAACGTTCTGCTAACGTCAGCTGAAAAGGAAAATATAGTAAACGTGGGCCCCAAAATTAGACTCAAATTTACATTAAAAGGGTTTATCCAGAATTGAATCATAGGTACCAGATGTTCATCTACTCAGAAACAAGACTACTTTCTTCATGACTTAATAAATTTATAAATATAGGGTTAGGGTCAGTAAATGTAAGCAGAGATTACAAAGAATAATTCTTGATAGCATGACTCAGCAGTAAGTAAATGTGAGTAAACATATTGTATCCTGTTCTTGTTTTTATCCAGCCACTGAGGTCAGGTTTGTTTTTGTCGTTATTGGCAGGTTGATGACTCCATCACTCACGTCAGTCCTGCACATTTCCCAGTGTGTTTGTTCAGAGTGATCTCACAGTCCACAAGCAAATAGTACATGGATGCTGGGAAGTGCTACAGCCTTTTTGGTCAATAATAATGATATCACATGAATCATAAAACACTGAGTAATCCTGTGAAGATTACGACAGCAATAACTCTGGGAAAGTGTAGCTCACGTGTGTGAATATGTGTGTTAGGCTATTACAGTAACTTCAGGCCACAGTTACCTTGTGTATCACACAACAGAGTTGAATCACACACCATCACTGATTTTAAATCCTTTCCAACATGGTTTGCTTCTGTTTGAAAGATGACTTCACATTGCTGATGTCATTTGTTTACCATCTTCCAGGTCAGAGCTCATTCTTTTTGTCAGTTTTGAACAGCTCCACTATGTTACACACATAAAAAAACAAACCATGGAGGTTATAGAAACCCTTTAGCTACACAAATAGTGGGATGGAGGTATGGACTTGGGGCTGCAGAGGGGGATCCTCATCTGCTGCTGCAGAAGATTTGGTGTAAACAAGTCTGGCTTGTATGTGATGTGCTGCTCTCTCTCTCTCTCTCTCTCTCTCTCTCTCTCTCTCTCTCTCTCTCTCTCTCTCCCCCACATTCTCTCTTTGTGCATTGGGGCTCACCCTAGTGGTAAAAAACTCAAAATTCTTTTAAAGGAATCCTTTTTTCCAAAACGTTAATAAACAGGAGTGGGAATAATTGTACTTCTTTACTATACTTAAATATTATTTGTGCATATTCATATTTTACTTAAGTATTATTATAATTAAATACTTTTACACTTACCTATTTTCATTTTAAGTATTTCCAGAAAACAAACAAAAAATAAATAAAGTGATGCTCTGTAAATCAAGTTAAAACATACCACCACTTTAGTAGGTAATCAGTTCAAATAAACATCACTCCTTGTGCGCACTTGCAAAATAAATTTGACCCTGTAATGTAACTAAAATATGCACTTTGGGGTTTAGCCAAATATTTACTTGAATTAATTTAGCACAAAACTTAAGTAAGAAACATTTTCATTCTAATATATATATATTTTTTAATTTACTGAACCACTCAATCATAAGAATAATGATGTTGCAGTATAAGTTTATTCTGTTTTCCTTTCAAAATTGTAAAATGCCTTCCTTTAGCTAAAGCTTAACCTCTATATATTCACAGTTCATTATTAACTTAATGGCATAAATGGTTTGTCTTTGTGGGTTTCCTATGGATTCTTTGGTTTCCTGTTACCTTCCAAAACATTCCAGTAAGTGGATTATTTAGCTTGTGTGTCTGGTGCCCTGTAAAGGACTGGTGTCCCATCCCTAATAGGCACCAGATTAGGATAAAGAATGAATACATCATTACCTGAAAGAAATCAGATGATGCTCCAAAAGTGAAAAACTGACAAACAAGAATAACTGAAAACCTCAGGTCAGAACACCAAATAAATAGTAAGTTAAATAAAACTCTTTACACAGAAATGAAATTTCTTTTAACAACATTTTCATTAAAACTCAAACAATTTTGTTGGCACACATAAAAAAATACTCCCAAATGTAACCAGAGTTTGTCTCTTTTCTTTTTAATGTTTCTGATGATTAATGCAGTCTCAATCTTGCAGTACTGTTCAACCAATAGGCTCATTTAACAGCTTTGTCCTCATTTCCAAGACACTTTCACCAAAAACAAATAAAATTTATTTTAGCATTTTGCATTGGAGGTTAATTTAATGACATTACTATAAATTGATTACCTTAATTTTATCCATCCATCCATCCATCCATCCATCCATCCATCCATCCATCCATCCATCCATCCATCCATTCTCTACACTGCTTATCCTACTGGGTCAAGGGGGACCTGGAGTCTATCCCAAGAGACATAAGGTAGGGTACACCTTGGACAGGATGCCAGTTTATTACAGGGCAGGCGCAGACACACACACAGACACAAACCTAGAAATTTAAAGATGCCAATCAGTCCAAAACACATGTCTTTGGACTGGTGAGGAAACCGGAGAACCAGGAGGAAGCCCCCAGGAGAAAATGTAAGCTCCATAAAAACATGGCTGAGGTAGAAATCGAGCCCCTATCACTGGAGATGTGAGGCCAACCTACTATGAAATTATTTCACATGTAGTCGTAGATTTTTTTTTCCAACATCTGAGTATGTGCATAATGTGATCATCAAAAAAACAAAATATATGATGGTGCATTACTGTGTTATTCCCTGAAAATGTGAGCAGTGTGAACAAAAATAAAAGAAAATTGAAATAAAAACAAAAACACATGCGTTACATGAGAAAATAACAATGTGAGAAATGTAAAATGTAAAAATAAAACCACATGCATTAAATACACGATAAATAAGATGAAGTATTCAAGTTAGGAAATAAATGCAAATTGCATATAGGTTACATAAAAGTTCAGTATATGCAAAGAAATGTCTGAAACATTACTTCTGAAGTGTCTAAAAGCCACACGTGCTTGTATTTCACAGGTGAATCATGAAAGCCATGAATAATACTGCCTGGCATAGGGCATTTTGCATAATGACATGCACACCCCAAAGTCATGGTGAAGAATATCTAACCCATGAGCAAGAGAGCGCTGATAAATTCCTGTGCTGTCAAAATAGCTTTGTAGTGTTTCCATATACATCAACAGGCTCCTAAAACATGTCTGAATCTGGAAAAAAAAAAAAGTTTCTCCTGCCACCTTTTCACCCCCAAAAGGTAAAATCTGTCAAATATCATATATTTTTATCCTTTTTTTTGGACACACACACACACACACACACACACACACAGACAATAAACCACCTATCAGGATGAACTGTGGGAGACGCAATCTGTACATTCCTTTCTATGACATTGCAGCACACTTCGGATTGACCTGATTAAAATACAAAATATACCTGATTAATGGAAATACCCCACAAAAAAAAAAAACTGTTTATGTGCCTTTGAACACAAGGTTCCCAACATTGTGACAGTGATTTTTAAAAAGTATGCTGGTTCAGAGGGGGTAGTGTTACTGCCTTACAGCTCCAAGGTCCTGGGATTAATCCTAAGCTCAGGTTACTGTCTGTGTAGTGTTTCTGTGCATGCTCTCTCCATGTCCATGTAGTTTTCCTGTTGCTTGCCCCACCTCCTAAAAACATGTCAGTAGATGAATGTATGTATGTTCTGCTGAAGATGTCTGACATGGACAGTCTGGAGATACAAAGGATTGCTGTAGATGATACCACTTAGAAGCCATCAAGATAGCGTTGGACTTCAATTTATATGAACAGTTTTGCATTCAAGTCTCCAAGAGTTCAACAAGATAGATTTCACGTTAAAACTAGAATGAATTTGCTAGATATTCACTGTAATTGCACTTTTTGTCCATAAACAGTTACAAAAAGGAAAAGATGGTGGCACCCAGATGACGATGGGTTTCCTTTTGAGTCTGGTTCCTCTTAAGGTTTCTTCCTCATATCATCTCAGAGAGTTTATCACCGTCGCCTCAGGCCTGTTCATTAGGGATCAGTGTAAAATGTATAGTTTTTATATTTCTATTTAATCTGTGTTGTGACAATGCCCCTACAAAATCGAATTGAACTGAATTGTGTGCGCACCGTCTGATGGACTTATCTTGTGTGTGTACTCATTTCTTTCACCCAGTATTCCCAGGATATGGTCCAGATCCATCGCAGGCCTGACCAGGATAAAGGTCTTTCAGAAGATGTAGGTTTCAGCATTTGGTGCTGCGTCAAATGAATCATGTGCTTAATAATTTTGTTCTATAGTGCATCTCTGCATCCTTTGTTCATAAACGATAATGTTGACACTTTCCTGTTGTGTACTGCCATCTCTTTCTGCTATGTTTTCTGACAGCATAATACTTTTCTTATATCTTTGGTGCATGACAGATATCCCCACATGTTATTGATTACAAGTGAAGCAGAACAATCAGTTCTGTGTGAAGCTGATAGAAGTAAAAAGTTCAACTGAGCTGTGCTGTTGAACTGAGGAAAAGGAGCTAGAAGAATGTTTATTTGTGGAGAAGCTTGTCGATTTGTTAAAAAAAGTAATTACTTAAAAAAACAAAACAGAACAAAACAAAAAACTTGCTTGTAAAAAGACATGTTTATTTTGAAATACATGTAATGGCTTAGTGATTCTTTATAAAATCAGAAAAGGGAATTGGCGCCCTCTGTTGGACATAATCAGAAAAAGGGAATTAGCGTTCTCTGTTGGACATAATCAGAAAAAGGGAAATGGCGCCCTCTGTTGGACATAATCATGTATGTCATATACAAAATGTTTAGAAACAGAAAATAAAAGAAGAAAAAATAAACAATTATTTAGTGGGGTTATTGAGAAAAAGTCCAAAAACACACGATTCTTCTATGTACAACGTTCTCTAAAAAAATCAAACGCAAACACAATAACTAAACTGCATTCGGATGAACATTTAGAAAAATATCTGTGCAGGTCATGAAATAAATATAGAATATAATTCCAATGTGCGCAGGCGCTTGAAACTTTTGCAGCTCGAACACACCACATTCCGTCACGTCCTCGATAAGAAACGGAAATCACGTTATTTAAGTACCCAGTTTGTATTTTATCTTTCAAAATGAATATCTAGTAGCTACCCAAACTTACAAAAATATAAGATTTTAATAGATTTTAACTAATTGCGCTTTTTTTTTTTTACAAACGACTTCCGGTAATATGTTTAGTGTTGGCTTCCATAGCAACCCGGAAATGACGCTCATAAACAAGGAAATGTAGAGGAAGTTCAGACATCAGCCGTGTAAACCTCTGGCCAGTGTCTCTTCGTGCAAACGCAGGTTTGAAGTTTTTTGTTTGTTTGTTTGTTTGTTGTTTTTTCCCCGCTATATATTATGGGGTCCTTGTGAGATCGAGACAGCTGGCTATTTTGTTTGGTGTCTTATCTATCTATCTATCTATCTATCTATCTATCTATCTATCTATCTATTAATCAATCAGTCTGTTTGTTTGTTTGTTTGTTTGTTTGTTTATGATTTATTTCCTTTTTATCTTACATAGACATAGTCAACAATGGAGGGTTTATCGAAAGGCCAGAGAACAGAGGAAACGTCCAAAAGTGATGCTGCGTCTAAAACATCTGTAGCTGCACAAGTGCCATTTCTTGACCTGTGCACTGTTCTTGAGAATATCCAGAAAGCCAAAGCTCGACCAGACAAAGCCAAATGCTTAAAAGATTTCATAGATTCATGGAGAAGGTTTCATGCAGCTCTACACAAAGATAATCCCAGCACTACAGATTCATTTTACCCAGCCATTCGTCTTATTGTTCCTTCTTATGAAAGGGAGAGAATGGCTTATGGTATCAAAGAAAACATGTTAGCCAAGCTCTACATTGAGGTCTTGGGTCTTCCAAAATCTGGGCCTGAGGCCAATAAACTTCTCAATTACAGAGCCCCTACTACATCCAAAAGCGAATCTGGAGACTTTGCCCTTACAGCTTACTTTGTCCTCAAAAAGAGATGCACGAGTAAGGGTAATCTAAGTATCAAAGAGGTCAATGACTTCTTGGATTCAGTAGCTATGAATAATACGGGCAAACAGAAAGACCTTGTGAAGAAAAGCCTTCTACATTTGATTACTCAAAGCTCAGCACTGGAACAGAAGTGGCTTATTCGTATGATCCTAAAAGACATGAAACTTGGGATTAGCAAGGAAACCGTTCTCCAGGTTTTTCACTCAGATGCTGCAGAGCTCTACAATGTCACTACAGACTTGGACAGGGTGTGCAGACAGCTACATGACCCCTCTGTATCCTTGAATGAGGTATCCATCAGTCTGTTTTCTGCATTCAAACCCATGCTTGCGGCTATTGCCAACATCCGCCAAGTGGAGAAACAGATGGGGAACCATGTTTTCTATATTGAGACCAAGCTGGACGGTGAACGGATTCAACTTCATAAGGATGGGGATGTATACAAGTACTACAGTCGTAACTCATTTGACTACACACAACAGTTTGGGGCTTCACCACTAGAGGGTTCCCTAACACCTTATATCCACAATGTCTTTGAATCCCATGTTATCAATTGCATCTTGGATGGAGAGATGATGGCTTATAACCCCACCACTGAGACCTTCATGCAAAAAGGCAGCAAATTTGATGTCAAGCGCTTGGTGGATGACTCTGATTTGCAGGCATGCTTTTGTGTGTTTGACGTCCTGCTTGTTAATGACCAGAAGTTTGGAAATGAGCCTCTCAAGAAGCGTTATGACACTCTCCAGACAGTCTTCACACCCATCAAAGGCCGGATCCAGCTGGTACAGTACACTGAAGCCAAAACCAGACAGGAAGTGATAAATGCCCTCAATGAAGCTATTGACGACCGTGAAGAAGGCATCATGGTCAAAGACCCCATGTCCATTTATAAGCCAGATAAACGTGGCGAAGGCTGGCTGAAGATCAAACCTGAATATGTTGATGGCTTGATGGATGAATTGGATTTGCTAATAGTGGGAGGCTACTGGGGAAAAGGCAGACGGAGCGGAATGTTGTCCCACTTTCTCTGTGCTGTTGCTGAAACTCCAAGTCCTGGAGAGAAGCCAACAGTGTTCCATACACTCTGTCGAATTGGATCAGGCTACACCATGAAGGAGCTCTATGAACTTGGCTTGAAATTAGCCAAACACTGGAAAGTTTATCGCAAGAGTAGCCCTCCGGCTGGCATTTTGTGCGGAACAGAGAAGCCAGAGGTTTACATCGAGCCAAGAAACTCTGTGATCATTCAAGTCAAAGCGGCAGAGATTGTTACCAGTGACATGTACAAAACTAGCTGCACTCTGCGCTTCCCCAGGATCGAGAAGATCCGAGAGGACAAAGAATGGTATGACTGCATGACCTTGGATGAGCTAAGTCAGTTTCGTGATAAAGCCTCTGGCAAGCTGGCATCCAGGCACCTTTACCTCCAAGAAGACGAGCTGCAAAAGAAGAAACGCAAACTCGCATCCAAGCCCAAAAAGACCATTGACATAGTTGGCCACTTCAAATCCCAAGACCTGTCCACAGTCACTAAAGAGACCGACATGTTTGAAGATGTGGAATTCTGTGTGATGAGTGGAAGCAGCATGCATTCCAAAGCCGATCTTGAGAGGGCTGTGGCCCGTTGTGGAGGCATCGTAGTGCAGAACCCTGGAAAGGACACGTACTGCGTGATTGCAGGCATTGAAAATGTGCGGGTGAAGAACCTTATCGGTTCAAACCAACATGACATAGTATGGGAATCCTGGCTCCTGGAATGTCTGGACAGGAAACAGGTGCTACCATGGCAACCACAACACATGATCCACATGTCGCCTTCAACAAAGGAAACCTTTGCAAAAGAGTATGATTGCTATGGTGACAGTTACTACGTTGACACCGATGAGAAGCAGCTGAGGGATGTCTTTAGCAGGATGGGGCCGGTTGAGGTGGATGCAGTATCCATAGCTTCAATAGAGCAGAACTACGGCTTGGATGACCTGCCCACTAGCATGTTCAGACCTTACCATGCCTACTTTGATGGATGTGCTGTAATCGGAAATCCGGAAACTCTTATTATGAACACGTGTCTGGACTTTCGTGCTCTGGAGTTTCGCTTTCACGGGGGCATCGTAGCAGAAAAACTAGAAGAAGGCATCTCACATGTAGTTGTGGAGGGAGAAGATAGATTGTTGGAGCTAAAGACACACAGACGCCTCTTTACTAAGAAGTTTAAGATTATTCAGGAAACATGGGTGTCCGATTCTATTAAAGCAGGACACATACTTAATGACAGCGATTACCTTGTATAAGGCAGAGACGACTGCATGATGTGACACATCACTTTATTATCTTAGAATAATCTTCATCCCCGCCATTATTGATGCCAACATGATGTTGGACCTGGTCATCTGTCTGCTTTGACTGCAAAGAATTTTAATGAATAGAAAAATCATTGTTTTAGCTATTGTATTTTAACTATAGTCTTATTTTTTTTAACAATTGAAGATTTTTATTTAGACATATGTTCTCATGTATGCAAGTCACTAATTTTTTAATGGAGAACAACACTAGAATAACAAGGACATTTTAGTTTTTTCCCTCAAGACTTTTTTGAGAATAAGAATAAAAAATTCGTTTTAAGCTATAAATGTATAACTGTAATTGTTGTGAATAAAGATGAGAAAGATGCCTTAAGAAAATAAATCTTTTTTTTAATGTAGTGCTTTCATGGCATGTGAATATTGTCAAATGATATTTTTGTTTTAAAAGCATGATTATCTTCATTTATATTTATTAATCACACAGATTCAAGCTCTTTGACCTCCTGATTGTTTCTTCTCATTGCAGTTACAGCTACACCAGGGTCCTGTTTTACATGTTCTCTACATGTCTTCGTGGTTCTCCAGGTTCTCGGTTTCATGCCAAAAACATGCCAGTAAGGACTGTCTACTCTACTTTTCACAGGTGCCCTGTGATCTCACAGCTATGGCACCATGCCATAGTGTTCCCTGGAGAGGCTCTGAACCAGCATGACCCTGAGCAGGAGGTGGTTACTAAAAATGAATGAGTACATGCGAAGGATTTAAATCGATTCATTTTATTCAGTCATAATTATAAAGTTCAAGCAAGTATATATTTTTAGTATAAAGTTCTAAGAAGCTCTTTATCAATGTATATGTTTATTTAATTATTTCCTTAACAGTAAGGCTGACTTTTCTCTCAATAAAATCGTTATATTACATTACACTTAAAAGCACTGAATAACATTTATCATCTAAAAGTACAATTTCAGTGATAGCTCTCTCTCACACACACACTCATACACACACACACACAGCCCTGAGGGGGATCAGAGGAGCTTAAGAGCCCTTTATAAAGGTAATCCAGGGGGAATGAGGAAATCCTGAGGCCAGAGGGTTTGGACAGGAAAGTGAGGACACCGCTGTTAGGTAGGAGGACAACAGGGGTCTGAGCTGAAATGGCTCCCTGAGTGCTTGCTGTAAGGGATCACAAAAATTCTGAAAGGTTCCTGTATAGAAAAGGTCAGTGAAGTATCATGGGATTGCATCAGTCTTCACTGCCATTTTTACTCCACTGCTACATTCTGCCTTTGGCTGTTCTGTGACCTGTATTATGGGTTAGGGTTAGGATTACGATTAGGGTATGGAAAATAAATACAGATCCTAGATTAGTGCAAAAAAAAAAAAAAAAATATATATATATATATATATATATATATATATATATATATATATATATATATATATATATATATATATCGTCTTTTACATTCTCAGACAACAAATTGGTAGTTGAGGAAGGAATTTTGATCTGTAGATGGAAAACTTTGTTAGGTGTTTCATACTGAGAATGGATTTCTAATAAAAAAATATTTATTTAAATTACTTAAAAGGAATATAATTACCGAAATATCATCACCAAAATAGTAAAGGCTTTAGTAAGGAAAAACGATTTCAAGCTTCTGATTAATTTTTGTCAGTCATGGAAGTCTTAATCAGTTAGCAGTTATAATTGGACATATTTCCTATGCAGACAGAAGAGATATGTTCCTTCGCTCCGGGCCTCACCAGGAAGTAATTGCTGGGAAATGGCAGCATGCCTTTGACAGCAATGAGGCACCCCACGTGGATACATTTACTAATAATGACGATTTGCCTTGCAAATGAACATTTATTTACTTGAGATGAGTCCACCTACTGCTTTTCTTCAATTAACACTCCATTCCTATATTTTAAGGTTCATTCATGTACAAAAGCTTTAAGTAAAAAGCACAGAATCATAATGTTCTTTTATTTCTGGTCATTATTTAATCTCCGGTTTGAGATTCTTTGAGAAATTTAACTTCCAAACATTTTCAGAACAGTCCATTAAGAAAAGTGAATTAAAAATTATAATACCTAAATGCAGGGGGGCACGGTGGCTTAGTGGTTAGCACGTTTGCCTCACACCTCCAGGGTTGGGGGTTCGATTCCCGCCTCCGCCTTGTGTGTGTGGAGTTTGCATGTTCTCCCCGTGCCTCGGGGGTTTCCTCCGGGTACTCCGGTTTCCTCCCCCGGTCCAAGGACATGCATGGTAGGTTGATTGTCATCTCTGGAAAATTGTCCGTAGTGTGTGATAGTGTGAGTGAATGAGAGAGTGTGTGTGCCCTGCGATGGGTTGGCACTCCGTTCAGGGTGTATCCTGCCTTGATGCCCAATGACGCCTGAGATAGGCACAGACTCCCCGTGACCCGAGAATAGTTCGGATAAGCGGTAGAAAATGAATGAATACCTAGATGCAAACATAATTGCTGTCTAGTTGTAAAAGATAATTCAAGCTACAGCACCTGACTGGAGTCAGTTAGTCATTATGTTTCCTTTCAGATCCTTGTGGGATTACTGCATTGTAAAGTGATGTACATAGGTGCAGATTGTCATGCAGATCTACATCACAGCCCTGGTCCAACTGGCTCCTCTTAGTACTGCCTGCTGCCAAATGCAGCTTTTATTGCTTTCATTGCATCAAGCCAATGGACATTCATTCAGTGACAGATTTGTAATGGCTCTGTTATTGTATATAGAGTTTGGGGTTCCCTGGTGGCAGACACCTGGTCTGATTAATACAAAGTATAAATGTAATAGGATGGTTTTATAAACTGAGATCAGTTCCTATTAATTCCTACTGGACAATGTGAATGGGATCAAAGCTAGGAAAGGCTCTAACCAGGTACAAGAGAGATGTTTAAAACTACAAGAGGTAAAAGAGAAATCTCATGCCATCTACTACCAAGACCTTCACAAATATAAGGATTTAAAGGTAATTCAGTTGGAGTGTTGGAAGCACATAGTAGTCATTTACTTCAGGTTTATATCCTAGGCAGTGACATCACATTATTTGGAGTTCTGTCTTGGCCTTGGCAATGAACAATGACTTTTGCTTTTTCCCTGCTAAGAGTTTTTTGTAGCTATAATCCAATTCCTACTCTTAAAATACACCAATCTCCCGAACGATTAAGCCTCAGCTTTGACCTTTTCCAATTTCTTTCATCCCCTGGAAGTAACAGTGCTCTAATAATAATAATAATAATAATAATAAAAGTAATAATAATCATCATCATCTTTGGAGTGGGGTCCAGAATAACTGGACAAGGACATACACTTACCAACTTTACTAGTAATTCCTATACACCTGCATATTCATGCTATCATACAATAAGCCAATCAGGTGGCAGCAGCAGAATGCCTAAAATCTTACAGATACTGTATAGGCAAAGAGCTTCAGTTAATGTTCATATCATATTCCGGTTCTTAGCTGACCGGAGTGAAACTCAATGCAGTCATCTACTGTTATAGCTCGTCTACCTCAAGGTTAGTAGTGTTTTATAGAGTGTATGTTAGTACTGTATGTGTTAGTAGCTTTTCTTTCAGCTTGAACCAGTCTGGTATTTCTCCTCTCACCTCTCTCATCTGCTCAGTGGATTTTATTTTTGTTTTTCACACCATCCCAACTCCCCCAAATTTAGTTTGTTGTGAACACTGCGTCAAGCTCTTGATTCTCAGCTGAATGATTTTGAATTTGAATTCTTCCAAATAGTGGGCAGTGAGTGAATTTTGACTACTTGGCCGACACATCACTAAAATGAATAAATGAGTACACAAATATTACATTTGTATAGAATGATTTGTAGCAACAACTGTCAATCTAATATATATATTTTTTTAATCACACCAGCTCCTGGAGGTCTGTGTCACAGATTTCTTGATCACATTTGTTTGGATTGACTGTCCTTGTTTAACCACACATTCTAATCAATGTAAGAAAAATCTAACTGAAGATTTATGGTTAGACATTACAGTATATTGATCTACATTAAGCTTCTACATTTGTTCATTTGTTATGGCTCTTTTGCAGTAGCTTTGCTGCTACATGCTGCATGTGCTGTAACCACATATGCTTAACAGTAATATTTCACCATAAAATAGAATTTAGTGAACTGTCAAAGTTTTAGAATATCCATTTGTGTTTATTGTTCAGTGTTGTATTTATTACAAGAACATAATACAACAAAGCACACGCATTAATAACCAAACTCTGCTGACTAGACCTATGTTTTTGTTGCCTGTAAAGTGTATGTAGTGCCTACATGTGTCCATAGTCCTTATTCCTTACTAAAAAAATAGCTTCACATGTAGCATATTGTTTGTGGCCTCGATAAAAAGTCATCTAGTTGTTGCTCAGAATTTCAGGTATTGTATATAAGCTTTTGCTCAGTTTCTTCAGTCCTTTCACATACCTGCGTGTTCAGAACAAAATATTCTGTCATCAACTACATTTCAAAAACCACACAAAATATGGAACTTTCTCACAAACATTGAAAAGGGGAGTCATTTTTCTTAGAATTTGTGTGGAAAACAAATCACAATGGCACACGTATATCTAATGTACAGACATTAACTCAAATGTGTCCAATCTTAAGAGTTGTTGTGTGTTTGTTTTCATTCCAACCAAGCAGAATCCACACCTGAGTCTACTGAAAGACAAGAACAACTGATTAAACAGGTGGAAGCAGGTGTGACTCTTGCTTGATGAAGCAGGTTCTGGCCCCAGTGGGCCTCAATTAGCACTTGTTAAAGTTAAAAGCCTTTTTTCCATTATGTGCAAGAATAACTCTATGAAGCTAAAGTGAGTATGCTGCCCTATGATTGAAGCGAGCAAATCAATGGAATGTCACCTTATATCTGTGAAATAACAACATTTTCTAAATCATTGGTCAATCAAAAATGGGAAATTAATATTTTAATGGAAATCAAAATGTCTGGAGTTTGGAGTGAATGTGGAGATCAAATGTGATCCACCGCTATAGCCCAGGCACATAATTTGATTATTCTGGGCATACAAGCTTCTGCTTTTTCACCCCTGATCTGTCGGCATATTTTGGATGATGGAAATGATACGGCCTATAATGGAAGTGCTGTGGCCTTTGGAACAAGATCATCATGAACAGATGACCCACTTTCATCTGCACATTTGCTCTCAGGCCTGTTTTTATTCAGACCTGTATATTTTATCTTCCCAGAGTCTGCCATTGTAGTTGTTTAAATGTGATTTCTTACAATGGACATACAATTTAGAAGCCTGAATGGTGTTCTACACTATATGGTTATATGCTGGATTGTGCCAACCCCGTGTGCTGTGGCATCAGACTGCTGGCTGTTTCAGTACAGGTTAGACAAGAGAGGACAAATATGTTTATGAAATTTGAATACAAACACAACTGTGTCTAGAGCTTACATTAGCCAGGGTGGATATAATAAGTCAAATAATCGTTCTTTACAATTGTGTTGAGCAGAAAAGTATCTCGTAATGTGCAAAACGTCAAACCTTGTGGCCTGCATACACAACAACTTGACCTGCATACACAATGCTAAGCAGTATAAATAAATGATGGAAAATCTATTATTTATATTTTGTAGATTCAATTGAGCAGTGAATATGTATGACATATGTACATGATCAGGCAGCATGATCATACAGTACAAATACATATAACAGGAGACATATTGTGACCTTAGCATTTATAATATACAGTATAAGATTCTATCTTCCATTCATTCTTAACCCAGATAGAACCTTGTTATAAGATATTTTGCATTATAATGTGGGCAATGTCATCCACGGTATACTCTTGGCAGCACAATTGTGTGCGGGTAGATTAGATTAGATTGGATTTCCTGTTGCATTTTAACTGTCTACCTAAAGTGAAGAGCTAAAATATGTATGCAATTTGGTCTCCAATAATCCTGTTTGGTATGCTTGACCAGAAAGTTCACCATTATGACATAAATTTTTCAGTGACCCTCAGGTTATAATATCCTGCTCTTTATTATTTCACGTCAGAACAAGGCAAGTCCCCAAGATGTCCCTGCACACAATCCCACATTCCTGACTGAGTAAAAGAATAAAGTCTACCATTTGGTGAAAATAAGCCCTGTAAATGTATTTCAACAGTATAGTCAGTGATAAAATAGTGTGCAGTCTATATTGCCAAGGGTATTTTCCTGCAATATATATATTTATATAATAGATCAATTATTTTAATCACCAATTAGACATCCTGACAGTTAAACCACAATAGTTAATACTTAATGACTTTAAAACACATAGATCCCCTGACCTTCAAAAATGTTCTTGAAGATATGAAGATCTCATGAGGACATCATGAAAGAGTCATGCAACATCAAGAATCCAATGTCCCTGTGTCTTTTTTTTTGATCAGCTCTTTTCTGTCTTTAATAAAGTTGGGTAAGTGCACACACACACACACACACACACACACACACACACACACACACACACACACACACACACACACACACACACACACACACACACACACACACACACACACACACTCACACACACACACACATTCTACAGATCTGGGCCAAAATCTACATGCCAGTTTCAAAGGCACTGCATCATTCAATAGGAAACAGTGAGGTTTATTTCTCTCTCTTTCTCTCTCTCTCTCTCTCTCTCTCTCTCTCTCTCTCTCTCTCTCTCTATCTCTCTCCCTCTCCAATGCTCAAATGTCATGCAACGGTCTAGAATCTTCTGAAACCAATGTATTTTGGGTATGTTATTTAATAGTGGAAAAAGAGAGAAAGTGGAAATAAAGTAGTGAAAAAAGAATGAAATACTGATACTATTCAACTATATACAGTGCATCATGCAAATACAATAAATACATATACAATCAATGTGTAATATATATCAACACCAAACAAAAGCCAGTGTGCCAAATGACAAAAATACATTTCAAGCCAGACATAAACAAGTCTCTGATTAATTTATGTGGGCATGTGGGATCAGTAACCTTAACAAGAAAAGGTGATATTAAAATGAGTTATAAAATAATGGTTGAGGTTTAGATTTTGGGTAATGGCTTTATCAGGTTTTGTTTAGATCAGTTATTAGATCAGTTATAATCATAAAGACGAGTGCTTAGAAGCTTCACTGCCATGAGGATGAAGCTTTTACTGAGGAGGAGGCACACAACTGTTCACATTTACTATAGTGTCTAAAAAACAAGTTAAAATTTCATGTAAACTAGTGAGAGGCTTTGGACAGTGACATGCAGTCCATAGTTTTAAATGCCTTCTCTCACTCAGCATTTAAATAATGATGGGATTCACTATGGAAACAACTGTGGAAGGAATTCCTTCAGAATTGGTTGGGAGTGGAATTAAAAAAAACTATGCTTCATATGAAGTGATAGCAATATAATGTGATAATGCCAGTGAAATTGAGAAAAGATTAGTAAAAGAATATTTGTAGTTGGCTGCAGTAGTAGTTTCTTATGGAGTACCTTATGCAGTAGTAGTTTCTTAACTAATCAACTAGTACAATTACTTATCACTGCAGCTGGTGGTGATCGTATGTCTGGACTTACAGTACGCTCACCACCAGCTGCAGTGATAAGTAAGTGTACTAGTTGATTAGTTAAAGGTTTTGTCCACTTTAATCTGGATAAATATGATTTTTTTGACTTTTTTTAAAACACTCTTCCAAGTGGATAAATTTGAAAACGCAAATTATTTTTGAGTTGTAGTGAGGACTGAGAAAATGACTAATGAAAATGTCTAAGCACAGAATAAAGATTTAACATGGAGTGGTGAAAAAGGTCTATGTTTCAGGGGCATTGGGGCATTGAGAGGCCTGTTTGTATCAGGAAAGAGGATTGAAAAAAACCTTGATTGTGTTTCTATTGTTTTTCCTTCTGTTGAAAAAAGCAAGCTTGATTATGTGGTTTGACCTTATGCTCAGCAGCATAGTCTTGTATCCACAACACAAAAAGCAGTGGACTGAGCACACAGCTTTGGGGAACACTGAAGATCAGAATGGTGGTGCTGCAAGAAGTGTTGCCAATTTGTTATGCACTGATTGCATTGTGATTGCTGAATTAAAGTCATTGAACAGCACTCTCTCTTATGATTGTCCTTTATGTCCATTTAGAAGTTAATGGTAGATTACCACCCGCACATGCTGTACAGCTATTAGTCAACCAGTCAGACAGCTACAAAATGCTGTATGTCATTTTTTTCCTGCTGTCATAATGAATGGTACAAATTCGACTGACTTTGAAATAAATAAAAGTGACTTTTATCCCAATATGGTTCAGAATCAGAATTTAGATGGTAGATTTCAGTTTACTGCATGTGTGGAGTTTGTATATCCTCCTATATCCATATTGATTTCCTCTGTATTTCTGCCTTCCAAAAGCATGCTAGTAGGTGGATTTAATACTCTGTGAATGATTGTGTGAACTTGTGTATTCATGGAGCCTTGTAATAGACTGGCATCCCATGCCAACCATTTTCCCAGTGTTCCTGGAATAGACTCTGGATTCACCCCAATCCTTATCAGGATAAAACGATTACTGAAATTAAATTACTTAATATTAAGAAATTGGGTTTAATGTTATAGCTCTATTGTTTAAATCAATTCATGAGTGTTAGTGATTCTACAATATAACTAGCCTATTTTTTATCAGCAAGAGTATTACAGTGTAATTTATTGTACTGTTAATATAATTCAATTTAGTGTGTGATCATTTTACTAGTTCAAGTTTTTACATGCAAAAATGGTTCACGTTGTTAATATGCTGAGATTTGGCAAAAGATATCAGAGCAAAGGACGCATATGCTGTTGATTACCCACCTTTTATGTGTCAGGCTTCAGGTAAAAATATGGTGTGTGTGTGTGTGTGTGTGTGTGTGTCTGTGTGTCTGTGGGAGTGTGTGCAGTGTGAACGTGAGAGAAGGTTCACACTATACCATATGGCTGTCCACTGTGAGACAAAATAGAAAAACAGGAACTCACAGCATCTGCCTGGTGCTTTGGCTCGACCTTCCTAAGACTTCATGTGTGACAGAGTAGTCTTTATTCTAACACTGATATCTTAAATATGGTAAAAATATATAAAACAATTGTGTATAAATACACAATTAAAATCTTATCAGTCATATCTTAGACCAATTAAGTCAAGGATTAAGTCATTTCGATGTATACTCCTCCTTAAAAATGTAGCTGGAGTACCTGAGCGGTAATGAAACACTCCAAACCAACACTATACATAGAGTTCTTTTATACTGTAAGCTGCAGATGATTAAGGTTTTGCAATACTGGTATGAATTGCCCAGATTTATTTTCTCAGGATCTTTCTCAAGAAATATCTTGGCTATTCTAAGGGCATTTATAGTTATAACATCGATACTAAGACTCCCTCAATACATCATTACCCTCTGACTGTGCATGCAGGTCAGGAGCTTCAGTTAATATTCACACAAATCTGTATGTGTAAAAATGTGATCTCAGTGACTTTGACTGTGGCATGGTTTGTGCCAGACGAGTGGGTTTGAGTGTTTCAGAACCTAATGATCTCCTGGGAGGAGATCCCAGTTTACACAGAATAGTGCAAAAACAAATTGTACCTCAAAACTGTAGACGTAATCAGATGTAGACAATATTTTATAGCAGTAAATGTCAGTATTGAATGAACACCAACAATGTAGTATAAATGACCAAAGTGCTGAATGAAAATGTACAGTGTATATAATAAATGCCAAAGGTGCTAAATAAATGTGTACAGCGTTAAATAAACACCTAAAGTGTTGAATGAAGACCTAAGGTACTGAATGATCATGGACAGTGTTGATTGTTCCTCCAGTGATGAATGAACACCTAAAGTGTTGAATGAACTTGTGCTGAATCAACTCCATGTGTTTAATAAACATGTATAGTGTTACATGTATACCTAGAGCTGAATGAACACCTACAGCGTTGAATGAGTGTGTGCTGGATGAACACGTCAATGCTGAATGAACACCTACATTCTTGAATGAACATGTGCTGAATGAACACCTGATTAAACACTTAAAGTGTTTAATGAACCTTTAGTGGTGAATGAACCCTTACAGTGATTTTTTGGGTCAACCTGTACTAATACAAACCTAAGGTGTTCTTAACACTGTAGACGTGTTTGCCCGGTTTTTCAGCTTTGCCTTCGTACCAGCTCAGAATGCTGCGGATGACGTAAAACGCTCGCGTTCTCTAGAAGCATTCGAAAGCGCGCGGCGACGGCGGCGCGCGACGTAAACGTCAGAGCAAGATGAGCGCGGCGGACGTCGAGGGGGAAGAGGCCACCTCGTGCAGACGCGGAAGCGCCGGATCGAGTCCCTGCGCTTCCAGCCAGAAACCCCGGAACCGGAGCCAGCGGCCCGAGCGCACCGCGGCGGCTCTGCGCCAAGCGCGAGAGTGGAGCGCGTGACGAATAACGAAGAACGAGGAGACCATGTTGCTGCGCACGCGACCGCCTCTTCTTCCTCTCCTTCTTCTACTTCTTGTTCTTTCTCGCGCTCTCGAGCGGGCCTTCGACGATGCACGCAGTAATAATAATCCCATCGTCCCCCAAATGGACTAACTGATTATCGCAGATCATCGCGGAGGGAAGCCGCCGTTCAGTGTCACGGTGGGAAAGTGAAGGTATAGAAAGAGGAAGAAACGGACGCGCGAGGCGGACCTCAACGTCAAATGACCATAGTGGCAGAAAAGAAGCCGCCACGGTGGAGTCGGTCTGTGCTGCGCTTGTCCGAAATATGACCAGCGGCACTCGCAAGCCTCGGCAGAGAGATGACGGCATAACGCACCGGCTTGCACCGCGAGAGAACGAGCAGCAGTCCGCAGACTCCGAGCGGGCGCAACGATGGCGGCTCTCCTTGGCGTCGCTCGTCGTCTTTGCCGCGCTGCTTTCTGACCGGCCGCGCTTCTGCGCCGAGGCCAAGCTTACCAAAAGCCGAGACGAGGAGCCGGGGCGGATTGCTTCGCCTCGAGACGACATTTATCTTGGAAACACTAGTCAACCGGCGTGGAGACTGGAAACGTGCCACGCGAACGGCGCGTCCAGGAGCTGCTTCACGTTCGTCGACGCGGACCACCTGTGTGAGGGCCTCTCGGGGCCAGACGTGAACCCGAGCGACTTGTACCTCTCGTTTTGCAACGCCTATTCGCTAATGGATTTGCTGTACGGCTCGACGAACCCGGACAACTTAAACTGCAGCGTGGATGCGCTCGCAAGCGACGACCCTTCCAGGTGTAGCCTGTGCGTACAGGCGTACCAGCGCTATGACCTGCACGCTCAGGAGAAATACGAGGAGTTCGAGAGCATGACCGAGCGCTTTGAGACGACCGCGTACTCGGTGCGAACGTGCATGGATGAGTGTAAGGTAGGGGCGCGTGAATGGTACAATTTCCTCGTTTTTATTCGAGTTGTCGCCTGGTCGTCATGGTAACTGACTATTATTTCCTCGGGGTGCCCTTTGGTAGGCAAAAAAGTGTCAGTGATAATGATTTGCTTATTGCACTAATTTAATTTAACGCACTAATGTGGTATCTATGCGTAAAATACGCTTCATTTCAGGATTGAAGAAGAGCTGCATGTTGTAAAGTCCTTATCCCACGTCGAGCAATTTTGTATTTTAGTTCTCTTTGCCTGTTGCATTCACAGTGTACAAAGCACGGCAGAAACACAGTGTTCTAGCGCATCAGGTTGCAGCTGGCCAAGGTTACTGTGTCAGTGCACCAGCAGCTTCAAACAGATATTTTTGTATGTGAGTATGTGTGTGTCTGTGTTTGTGTGTGTGTGTGTGTGTGTGTGTGTGTGTGTGTGCGTTCTTCCACCCTGTGCGGAAAGGATAAGGGCTTTTTTACAGGCCAGGTGTTCACTCACACCCGCACCACTCCACCGTTGAGTACATTTCTGTAACACTAAATAGGGCACCGGTGCTTCCCCGCGGCTAATCTGCTAGAAGAGCTTCCCCTCCCCATTTGGCCTTTGTTTGCACATCACTCCATCCACACGCGCGCCTCTTAACCGCACATAAAACTCATCGTTAAGGTTAAATAACTAACATTGCCACCGTAACCGCGGAGTTTAAAAACCAAGGACGAAGATGACTTCACTGACAAGGGAAATAATCGTGCTGTGCTCGGTTTTGTTGCTGAGCACCATTAGTAAATGGTCCAACATTTACTGTTACTGAGAGACGCAGAGAGAAGCGCCTTTTAAATGAAGTAGGTAAACTGCTGAATGAGTGGCTGACATGCTGCGCTCTGTCATTGGACCGTTTGATGAGGAAGAAATTCTTGGGCAAGTGTGTGTGTGATCGAGAGAGAGAGAGAGATAGATAGATAGATAGATAGATAGATAGAGAAATTCCCTGTCCATGGTGCTGAAAACTACAAAATTACACGATCTTATGTGGGCATATAATGGACCGTAAAAACATTTAATCTATGTTTACTATCAGCTCGCGATTTAAGACTTCATTAGCTTAATGGCAACAATTTAGCTTATCCTAATTGTAGGCTATCATCATGGCTCTAGAATCAGTGTTGCCTTTTAATGAAAACAAGATGGCCTTCATGTACATGTGAGAGTGTGTGTGAGTGTGTGTTTGCATCTTTCTTAATTTTGGTGGAGACCCCACAAGGACAGGATTTTTTTTTACAGTTTTGACCTTTGACAGTTTTGGGAATATTTGGCTTGTCCCCATAAGGAAAAATCTTTATTTTGGTAATGTTTTGGTAATGAAAAAATAATCATACACTAAGAGCCCAGATGTTTTATTTTAGTTACTGAGGTGAAGGTTGGGGTTAGATTTAGGTCCAGGCATAGCACTGATTAAAACTGTTACTTTAATGTTGAAAGCACACAGTTTTCTAGCATGTGTTTGTATGCAGTAACATTAAGATTTCACGTCGATAGAGCTAAGGGATCCAGACCTGTTCCAGCATGTCAATGCCAGTGTGCAAATGAGCGCCATGCCTTGTTTGGTGTGGAAGAACTCGAGTGATCTGCACAGAGCCCAGACCTAAACCTCACTTAACATGTTCAGGATAAATTGGAATGCTGTTTGCATGCTAAGCCTTGTCCTTTAACATCAGTGCATAAGCTCTCCTGCCACTGAATTAGTGAATCCCCTCAGTCATGCTCCAATATTTAGTGGAGAACCTTCTCAAAATATTGGAGACAGTTATACCTGCAAAGGGGGGACTAACTCCATATTAATGTCCATGGATCTAAGTTAGTAAGGTCAGTGGGAAGCTTTTGCATTAGGCTTTGGACCCTTCTTTACCATCTACAACTATTCGATTTCGCAGGACTCTAGTATGCAAAACAGAATAAGATTTGGCATGCTGCATATTGATAGACTGGCATCCCACCTGGGGTGTATTCCTACCTTACCTCATACCAGGTGGTCCTCATATAGGCTCTAGATCCACTGTAACACTGAACAGTGAAGATGAAGCAGTTGCTAGAGATTAATTGCTGTTCATTACAGGGGGTTTACAAGTGTATGGTGCACACGGCTGTGTGCGCTCATTTGGGTGAGTTATGTCAGTTATGCCCATTGCCAACTGAAACACCCACATATTCGTCTAGGCTAATTGTTAGAATCTTTTATCTCGCATAATACTGTGCCATGTAAATGGAGATACAGAAAAGCCTATTAACAAACAGTCCAAAACTATAGTTTTTAATTTCCTATAGGGCCCACACAATTGTTTCTCCTGGTTTATCCCACATTTCCCACTTGAAAGTACTGTTTTTTAGAGGAAATATACAGATTAACAGATTACCCTGTTTTCCTGAGAAGGTATAACACAGCCTTAAATGTCAGCAGGAATGTTTGTAGAATTCAGTTAATGACAAACAAAAAGCATAAAGGTAGGACACAAGATGTTAAACAAAAACTTAGCAACATTTTTGAAGATCTTGTTATTGACATTGATAGTAAATGCTGCTCAAAGATATGTTTGGTGTGTCAGAACACCAAGGTGTCATCAAGTTGTTTCCTCGAATAATGGCAAAAATGCTAAGTTCATTTTCCACATCCTTGTATAACATTTCTGTGTAATGAATTTCAATAGAGTCAGTGATATGGATGAAGGTGGCAGGAGTCAATCTGAGCTTCTGGCAGGAAGCTGCAAGAGGTAGCCAGTCACAGCTGTGATTAAGCGGATGACAGAGAAAGAGAGTGAGAAAGAGAGATACAGAGAGAATGGGTAATCACTGTGACAGCGGATCAGCCCTCAGGTTGATTTAATCTGCCACTGTCTCAGTTCCATGACTAGCTACTGGCAGGAACTGTCGTTTTGTGTGTTGTGTGTGTGTTTGCTTGCTGTGACTGGGTAGGGGTTAAAAATAGAGAACAGACACTTGAATGTGCACTCCAACAGGGGCAACTGCTTATAGGGAAAAAACCTCAGATGAGTAGAGTATACAAACAGACATGTTCTCACTAAATAGTGTGCCATTTTTAGCTAACACTTGAATTTTAGTGTCTCTGACTTTACTAAATACTTTTTTGAAGAGCACCATATTTGTCTCTCAAGTCGGGAGGCTTTTTATCAAATTGGAATGCAATTTGTTCTTCTACCTTTGCATCAGATAACCATTTTCTCTCAATTACCCAAATAATACTGGACAACTGTCCACTCACATACAGAAACTGCTTTATTTACATTTACATTTACATATGGTATTTGTCAGATACTTTTATCCAGGACACAGCTTAAGAGTACTATCAATTAATTTATTTAAACGTTATCCTGGCCAGGATGATGGTGGATCTGAAGGATCCTAGGATCACTAGGCTTGAGTATACCCTGGATGGGATGCCAGTCCATTGCAGCGCACCACATACACACAGTCACAAACTCATTCACACACTTATATGGTCAATTACCTTATAATTTACCCAGCTACTGGGAGCTGTGGCAGAAACCTGGAGAATCTGAAGGAAATCCACATGACTATGAGAAGAAAAAACTCAACACAGGCAGGAACTCAGGCCCACAATCAAACCCTGGAGCTTCAAGTCAGCAGTGCTACCTGCTACTGCCATTACTGTGCCTCTCTTAAATCTCCTAACTTGTAATTGCCAGAAGTGGTGTCCTAGTATATTAGTAATTATTGTAGTCTAAGATAACTTTGGGTTGTCTATTTCAATTTGGGAAATAGACAACCAGAAGTGGTGTCCTAGTATATTAGTAATTATTGTAGTCTAAGATAACTTTGGGTTGTCTATTTCAATTTGGGAAATTCCTCTTACTATAGAACGAAAGGTCTGTATAACCCTTTAAACATTGTATTTTTTGTTTCTTTTCATTCCATCTTTTTTTTAAAAAAATGTGTTCTTCTTCTCCCACCTTTTTATTTCAGTATAAGGTATTTTTTCCTTTCAGAAGATGACACATGTTCACCCACAGGCTACACCAATGTGATTAAAAAACAAAAACAAACTTAAGGTCAGTACCTTGGCCAGAGCTGTAATTTAATAATGGCAAGTCTTTACATAACTGTGTCCTTATGATGACTTCCATACCTACTATTCTATAAAGTGCAGAGTCCTGAAATACAAATTTAAGTGGTTCAGAGTGGCAGAAATAAGAAATACATTTACATTTGTTTAGTTGTCAGATGATTTTATCCAAAGTGACTAAGAACTTAGGCCCAATACAATCCAAGCATATAGCTATTAAAGATAAATACTATTGTCACAGTTTGTATGAATCATAAAGTCACATGCTATCATGAAAAATATCCTTAGTTTTGCATAGACATTGTCTTGCTTAATTTAGAATCCCTTTACAGTCCTGCACTGTATGACTGAGGCACAGTATAAGCATCTTGTGCAATTTCCATCTTGAGGACAGGTAAAGGCTTTCTACCCCCAATGTTTACTCTGCTTGCAGTCAAACATTACATCATTTTGTTGAGGTTTCATATTAAGGCTTTGCAGTGAAAGCCTCAGGCTCATCCAACATATTGGGACGAAGCTATCATGAGACACCGGCACTCAATAATTCAGATAGACCCTGCAAGGCCAAATTAACCCAAACTGGCTTTCAATACTGTTTACCTTTTGTCTCCTTTGATCTAATGTTAAAAAGACATATTTTTAGCGATGATGTCATAGTTTATTATTAGATGTCAAATGCTTATTCATAGAAAAATCCGTCATTTGAATCCAAATAAATTGTGTGCAGATGTTACAAGTAAGGGTGCTTTCATGCCTATTTGTTTCTATCTGAATCATTAATTTTTAGTTTGTTTGCTATTTTGGATGGGTTTAGTTTCACACCATATATAATTATTCATCATCATCATCATCTTCTACCGCTTATCCGAACTACCTCGGGTCACGGGGAGCCTGTGCCTATCTCAGGCGTCATCGGGCATCAAGGCAGGATACACCCCGGACGGAGCGCCAACCCATCGCAGGGCACACACACACTCATTCACTCACACAATCACACACTAGGGACAATTTTCCAGAGATGCCAATCAACCTACCATGCATGTCTTTGGACCGGGGGAGGAAACCGGAGTACCCGGAGGAAACCCCCGAGGCACGGGGAGAACATGCAAACTCCACACACACAAGGTGGAGGCGGGAATTGAACCCCGACCCTGGAGGTGTGAGGCAAACATGCTAACCACTAAGCCACCGTGCCCCCCCATATATAATTAAATAAAACTAAACTAAAAGATTGAGGGGTGCATACAGTTGAAAACATACTTGTAAATCTCCTTCATTAGACAAAAATATGGCAACTAAAAAAACAACCAAACATAACCTGGAGCCAGCACCCAATAAATGGAAATGTATATAAACAACTAGGCTAACACATTTAATGCATTATATCTAGAGTTTATTTTTACCTTGAATTTTTGCAGTGTCCCTTGGTGCAGTTTAGCAGCTACATAAAAATGCTGGATAATAAATAGCTTGTTAATAATAATACAAAGCTTGTTGTGTTCTGTAAAACCCTACAACAGAGAGCTTCACTTTTAGCAAACATTCCAAGCGGGACAGTTAACCGTCCAAATCAGCCTTAATTATATTTTTTCCCTAATTGTTGTCATTTTGATGGTTTAATATTGCATGCATGTGAAATATTTATTATTTTTCATCTGTTACTCTTAAAGCAGAGTCTGTAAAGCCCTCATGGATGTATGTGGACACACTGTTCTGATATGCAATATGAAACAAGCTGTTATAACAAGGGAGGTGGCAGACATGGGATGTTTGATAGATCTAGAGAAAGTGCCTGTGTTGGATGGAATGTGTATTGAAGTAAGGGAAAATTCAGCAACAGTAGTGAATAACTGACAAACAACAGAGTGTGGGTATAATCTGATGACTTTTTAATCATTTTAATGATGCAGACTGCATCCAGCTTAGCTAGTGCATGTTCAAGAAGGGATTGTTTTTGCATACTTGTCTTCCGATGACTAAATTGTGAGCTTATAGAGTTCATAAAGAACTAATGTGACTTGAACAACGGTTGTTCGGCCGATTGTTTTCTAAACAATCTCTGCCTTATAGGAAGACACTTCAAAACATCACTACAGTAATGAGCATGCACATACACATTACTGTAATTGAATGTTAGGAAAAGTAACAGATACAGGTATTGTGCTATTATAGCAGCTAAAATTGTGGTTTTAATAATAATGTTCACTTGTACACTATAATGTGAGCTTGGTTATGATGTCTGGTACAATGTTTTTTTTTAACTTCATTGCACGTTATCACCTTTATAAGTGACAGATAGACACATTGTACTCTTTACATAAACCAAACAACCTGTGATTTGCACTTCAAATGTGATTGAATCCATCAAGAGTGATGTAATTGTAGTGCTGATTGCAATTACAATAGATAGCAGTAACAATAGGGAAGTGTTACACAACCACTTGTGTGTGTGCAAATGACGCACCGCCGGTGCAGGGATTTTATTTTCTATCTATCTAATCTATCTATCTATCTGTCCGTCTGTCTGTCTGTCTGTCTGTCTGTCTGTCTGTCTGTCTGTCTGTCTATCTAACTGTCAATCTGTGTCTATCAGTCTATTAGTCTATTCATTTTTACAAAAATAAGTCATGCAAGTCAGCCATTACCACCTTTATTATAGGCTGACAACCTGATTGGATGGGTCCTGCACTAGGGGGTGGTACATTTTGCAGACATCTATCTCTTTTATTAAGACAAAGGAGAAGGAGGAGCTCTGTTCTGTGGATGGGGCTCGGGACAGGTCTCCGTGGCAGCATTAAAATGCAGAGCATGTTTCCTCATTCATAAAAAAACAACACACACACACACACACACACACACACAAAAAGCCACCATGGGTTGCAGCAGCCTTCAAGTGAGGAACACACAGGCACACCAAGGTCAATATCCCAGAGCCTGCCTGCTACTGCAGAGAGGATCTGCAACAAAACGCGTACACGTACATACACACTCAGATGTCAGTGGAGACAGGTAGACATACACATACACACACCAATGCAGAAGGATATAAGCACTGCCACATGCATTATTTACTGCAGAAGCAATGCATGAAGCAGTATGCCAAGGCAACTTGACTTACTGCTACCAGACATTAAAAAAGGACCTGGATGATTTGACACAACGCATAAAGTGATCTGCTGCTATAGAATCCAAGTAGCATTATTTAAGTAGCTGATGTTGAAGGTCAGCACACCAAGGTATGGAATAACATTGCCTTTGAATGTGTGTCACCAAGGAGACAAGTTGGCCTGTATTATGAAATTATTACATTAATTCCAAGGTATTATTCCTGTATCTGACCACATGACTAAAATTCACTTTAGATTTGGTGAATTACAACAAAAGCAAAGACTTCATTAGTGATTGCTTTATTTTATTAATCCTATGATAAATGTCAGTGAAATTTCAATAGCATTTGTAGCCTTATAACACTGGTACCTACATAAGCCTTGCATGACAAATGACAAACTTATATAAACATCTTTGAAGGCATCTTTCCTACGAGCATCAGCATTTCATTGATTTGAACGACCAAGCTGACGTAATGTATGAGTCTGCTGACATTTTTGTTAACACGATGTTGACACTTTCCAGTCTTCTTTTAGAAGTGTACTTATGCACATAACAATGATATTGTGATGTAGCTCACTAACTGAGACCGATCTTAAAATAATGACAAAGGTGAGCATTTTATAAATTGGCTCTGCAGTGTCTCATGTACTTATCATGCTAATATTAACATATAACGTTTCTGTATAACACTGATATTAACATTAAGATAAGAAAAATCTAAAGACTGTCAATCATTCTAGATTGATATGACATGACTTATAGAATTGGCCAAAGTGTATCAAAGCTGTTCTGGCAGCCAGTAATGGCCTAACACCTTACTAAGACACTTCATGATGCTTTTTCTTTCATTTGTCACCTGTCTGTAGGTGCTATGTCAACTTGACATCAGAATTGACAAATGCGGTTTTCAGGACAGCAGGACATTTTTTGGGAATGTTTACATTTTACAGGACATTTCTGTTGCTTACAGACTTGTGTTTATGAAGGTTTATAGCATTCTTCTGAAGGGCTGAAGTAGACCTTTATGGTAAGCAATGGCAGGAATACTTCTGATAGATGACTCCATATCATGAATTGCTTATGTAGACTTTTGAGCCTAAGTTAAGCTTAAAATTAGACCTGAATAGTGTCTCATCCGTGTATTTATACAGTTTATCTATCATCATCATTTCATAGGATCGGCTCCAGTACCAATGTGATCCTGACCAGAATAAAGCATTTAATAAAGATAAATATTCTGTCTTCTCATTTTTGTAGTTCACTCTTCTGTGGTGTATTGAACAGACTTTGTTTTTTGGATTAATCTTTTTTTGGATTTAGCTATTTTGAGTTTGATCATTAGCACTCTTGGTGCACATGATAGCAGACAGACAGCGTACGTGCTCCCCTGCCCTCTTTAAGACACCTCCATTCTTAGCTCAATGCCATTAGAAAGACAGCGTCTAGCTGTATGTACAGACAAGCAGTGATTTTACTCAAATTCTCATCTTGAGGACCTTTTCCCCATGTGGAGCACAGCCATTTAAACACTGGTAAGCTTGTGCATTAAAACAGGCTTGAGTACAGAAAATTAATCAGCTACGGTGAGTTAGAGGTCAATCTCAAGTCACCTTCTCAAGCATCTAACCGCGGTGCATGACACACCAGGGTTTAATGGTC
This sequence comes from Tachysurus vachellii, assembly GCF_030014155.1. Taxonomy (NCBI): domain Eukaryota; kingdom Metazoa; phylum Chordata; class Actinopteri; order Siluriformes; family Bagridae; genus Tachysurus; species Tachysurus vachellii. The sequence continues at coordinate 7,461,658 of NC_083483.1, read as the reverse complement.
AAATTTGCAGTGAATCCCAGTCTATGTGATTGACAAACCTTATTTTATCATTTTGAGATTTTGGTAGATTTGAGCTTTCAAATATGTCCAAATCATACGATTTGCTCAAAATTTTATTAATGCTTTAATGCATTTAAAATGTATTACATAAATAGATTAACTTGGAGAAACAAGGAAATCACCAATGTTTAATTGTTTCAAGTACTAAAAATGAGTTTTAACACATTTGAAGGAATTCTCTGGAATAAAAAGGATGTATGAAACAAATTCAATTCAAGATTTGATATCAATTTGACGGACTGGTCATAAGTTCACTAGCACAACATACACGAAAATAGCATTAAATCTGATTGAATAACCCAAATGTTTAATTTGTGTCTGATTGGATTGAAGCCAAATTAGAAAAAAGTGAAATATCTCTTTAACCAAATAACATACCAAATATTTAACATCATTTACTGTATTACAAGTTTGTAGTTCAGCTTTTATGTCTGCAGATATTTTGCTAGCTGCCTGGCATTTAGCAAGAGACTCACTTCTTGGGTAAAAAAAAAGATTTCACACCTTATATCAATTCCACACTGTTTAACAAGGTTACTTATGTTCCTAACTGCACAGTCATCCAACCACATCATAGCTATGGGCAAATACAACACTGTCGAGCTGACTTGAAAATCTGTTGCATATGTATGTGTGCTATGTTTAGTGGAACACTTTCTTATGTATGGGGCATGCTGATTAGTGGCTAGCACATTTACCACCCGTATACACCTCTGGGGATGGGGTTCGATTCCCACCGCCACCCTGTGCAAACAGATTTAGCGTGCCAGTGCTTTGGGGGATTCCTCTGTGAACTCCAGTTTACTTTCCCAGACCAAATACGTGTGTTGTTGGCTGAACGTCATCTCTAAATTGTCTACAGTGTGTGACTGTGTGTGTGTGATTGTGGGGTACCCCATCCAGGGTGTCTCCCACCTTGTGTATAGAATCCTGGGATAGACACCAGGCTCGACCCTGTGAAAGGTAAGCGGTGAATTTGTAATTTGTTACATACACAGTATGGAGCACTGTATTTTTCTGAACTACATTTAAAATACAGATTTCAAAAGAAGAGGAAAAACAGAATGTGACTGCATTTTCCCACTGAAGCTTCATTACCTTGGTTTCATTGATTTTTTTTTTTCTTTTTTACCATTGAAGTTTTATTACCCGTAATATACTACTAATTTCACTATTTCACATCTAATTATAATTCCATGTATTAACATGCAATGTAGTATACTTAGGCAAGATTAGGCAATAAACAACTCTACAATTAAATTAAATAAAGTGGGTATTTAACTATACTTATCTAAAAACATTTCCCTGCTCACAGATGCATGGATAAACAGCACTCTTGATGGTCAAAAGTGGTGAACTTTTTCACCACTTTTGACCACAGAGTCCTTTTTTATTGTCTACTTTTTTGTAGTGAAGAGTGGAGACTATAAATAAATTGTAAATTATAAAGCCTCGCCTTCAGGTGAATAATAACATAACTGCATGTAATAAAGCCTTAACAGTTAAAATTAAAATGTTTAATACTCTTAACTTATTCAGTTTCTTTTCATATGTTTATCTGCTCTACTGCTTGGTTCAATTCCTGAGTCCACATCATGAGTGAATTCTGCCAGCTGATGACCAAATGTTTTGCTAAAGATTGTCCAGTTAGACATCACCACAAAGCAGATAAACACAGCTGAAGCTGAATCGCGTACCTGGTTTGGAAAAGCTAGACACCAGTAATTTAATGGAAATGACTAAATCTTATATTTTCAAATTTATTTCAGTTAATTTATATGTTGTAAAATTTGCAACGTGATTTTATTTTGGCATATATTATTATATATATTATAAAAATGTATATTTTATAAAAAAATTAGATGCCTTGGTTCTTCTTAGTCTGGTGTGCAATAAGAAATCTAAAGCACAGTGCTGTGTGTGTGTGTGTGTGTGAGAGAGAGAGAGAGAGAGAGAGAGAGAGAGAGAGAGAGAGCATAGTTTGAGCTAAAGCTATTTCACCTGTCTATAACATGTCTGGTAAGTGGTGTTAATGATGGTGATCACATCCCCAGCAGCGTTGATGGCCGGTTTGCTAAACTGCACACCATCATCCCTGCTGAGAAGACTACTGCAGGGCTCTGTGTTGTAGAAAACTAAGGTGGGTAATTCCAACCCAGTTCACATGAGTCAAATATGTTATTATTATTCCTGTGAGGCTTCATTGCTAGCTTGAAGTAATGCTGAAGTGCAACTTTGTCACTTAAACAACCACTGGAATACTTGTTCCAGAATACTAGTTGTCTTTCCCCACATGCCATACAGTAGAAGTGCATATCATATATATCTCACCAGTGCCTACTAGAAACTCCAGAGCTTGTGAAGCCGTGGAACTGAGCTGCTATGAACACTTGCCATTGCACAATGTAGGTAAAGTGATTTGCAATATTAGAAAAAGAAAGTGCACTTCAACATAAATTACTGAAACAGTTACAATAGATCTAATAAATTATAGTATATCATAATGCTTTGTAGCAAGGATGTAGATCTTATTTCAATTTGCTATATCTGTGTGTCAGTACTCTTCTTCTGTATTTCATGGATGTAGGTTTATTTTGATATTTGTTAAGGACATATGAACGAAAGGTAACCCTAAGCCTACTGTATACGGAAATCTGTACACCTTTATCGTTGAGAACAGCCCATCTTTCAGGTCAATATGTGTATTAAACACAAACAGCTTATATTTATGGCATTTGTCAGACATCCTTATCCAGAATGACTTAGATACAAGTAGATGAGGTTTCACTCAAGTGCCCAACATTGGCAGCATGGCAGTCCTGGGACTTGAACTCACACCCTTCTGCTAAATAGGCTAACACCTTAACCACTGAGCTACCATGTCTGGTGGCAGGTAAGTCACAAAATGCCCAAGTAAAACAGTGAACAACACACATGCACACATTCCACCTATCATTTCTTTCAACAAATTGTCGATGTATTCCTTTAAGATTTTTTTTTAATCTATAGTCTACCCTCCCCTCTTCTACTATGCAAGCAAAGTTGTGACCATTGAGTCCAAATGTCCAACATTCAATAGTTTGCTTTTTCTGTTGATAAAAGAAAATATTGAGTATCCATCATCCAAATAACTGCAGTGCATTTCTTGTTGTAATTTGCAGTATGAACACATGACTCACAGTATTTATACTACAAAATGGTGTAAAATAGCATATAGGTATCTGGCTTAGGATGCACCTTCTTAGTACACCCAGCTACACATTATTTCTAATATAAAAACTTTGTTATAATTTTAAGATTTTTACGAGTGGGCCACTTCTTCAGATGCAGGAAAACACAGACTATTTATACCATTGATTCATTGATTGTTTTTGGTCCACATATTTTTAGCTTTCATAGCTTTCCAAGGAGAGACATATAAGATAAATGGAAAATCAGTTTCATAGTGTCTTTGTTTTGTTGCTGAGAGGACCATGCAGCTAGCCTTCAGTTTGCTTTGAACCTAGATGTGTGAGAGACTCTACAGGCTACCTCAGGTCTATGTTGTAACATTTGTGCATCGTAACACTGTAAGAAGTTTATTATAGAATTTAGCTCCTTGCCAGTAAAGTACTAAATGTGCTATACTGTACATTTTCCCAAAAATGTTTTATAGTAATTTACTGGCAGAATTTAGAATTAATACTTGTAATTATAATTCAGTATCATGATTTATAAATAAATTATAAATCACAATCCACTACAATTGCCTGACTCTTTTATCCAAAGACACTTACATTTACAGCATTTGGCAGACGCCCTTATCCAGAGCGACGTACATAAGTGCTTAAATCTCTAACATTGAATACATTAATGCTGGATCACTAAGTTACATACTTAAGATACCATGAGTTTAAAACATTTGTTCAGAGTTACAATGAAAAAGTGTCAAAGGTGTTTTTTTTTTTTTTGTTTTTTTTTAATAAATGCAAAAGATAAGGAAAGAAGTGCTAGTTGAAGTGTTTCTTGAACTTACAAAACCCACCCATGGTGTCTTGGAAGTGCTGAAATTTGAACATTCTCAACTGATGCTCAAATCCTTAACCAATGAGCCACCACTAACTCTAACTGATTCAAGATGAATTTCAGTGTATTACGTTGTAATCTGTACTAGCACATAAACTTAACATGGATTTGTTTACAGCTATAATGGTTGCTAAAATAAAATGGCACAAAAACTACACACTATTTTGCAGATGTCCATTTCACCCATGCCTAAAATGTTAGATATCCAGTGTGATATTTTACTGTAAACTGAATGCACTCTCTAATCATAAAATAGTTGTTAAATGCTGCATGATTAAGTATGATGTCCAAGTAGATATAGACAACTGAATTATTACACAGTGTCAAAAGTTCCACTATAAAATTCTCAGTGACAAATCAGCCTTAAAATACATGTCTGAGTCATTTAAGAGTTTGAATTCATCATTCATCTGACTCTTAGTCCATAGCACTCTGGTCCAGTGGGACCATTTCTCATAGGATTTTGACTACCATCCAGACGCTTGCAGCCCTTTCGTGGCTCATATGGCACAGCGGAGCAATGTTTTATGCCCCCCACTGGCACAGTGGGGGAATCTGACATGGTCTTTTCCTCCATCGTTCCTACAGAGGTTTATTTTGTGCGAAAGCCTGTGGCATGTTTAGTAAGTGCTTTCCACTGTACACTGTCAAATACCAGAGATTTACATCATCTGCAAGTATGCAGTCCGTGGCACTGTTATATATTAATTTTTGTGTTTGAATTTTACCTTAGATAAGAAAACCATAATTTCTCAGTATATCAGTATGAAGTATTAAGCAGCAAAAAATTCTAATACCTTGTAAAATATATTTGCATTCATTGTATTCCTAATCCTTTCTTTTTGATCAGTGCACCAAAATACTAACATCGTCGTATATTCAGAGAAAACTGTTCCATCAGAGCATAAGCGACCTCTCATCCTTTTCTGTTCAACCAGCTGGAGCACGTTCAGGGTGCACAATGTTCCCTCAGGTGCTCTATATCGGCACTAAAAAAATCTCTAGAGTCTGCAGAGCACTGGATGTGCTTTTGTGAGGATATGGAAGTGTAGGACATGTTTTAGCTCATCTGAACTCATGCAAGGACCAAGAACTTCAGTCTAGTGATTAGGTGCCTGTGTAAATCCAATGCATTTGAGCAAGCCTTATCCACTACTGCACAAATCCTCAATGATAAGATAGCAATGCAGCTACTTAACACAATAGGCTTGTATTGTGTTACGTGTTGTATTGAAAATGAAAATGGTATCTTTGAAGACAGAGAACGAAGAGCTCTCTAATCCCATGGATTTTCCCCCAGCATGCTGAGTTGGTGAACTAAATCAATTAGGATCACCTACATTACCTAACCAGCCAATTGTATGGCACAGTGAAAACACAATCATACAGATACAGGTCAAGTGCTTCAGTTAATGTTCACATCAAACATCAGAATAACAGATAAAAACAATCCATCACTCTGGCTTTAACTGTAGTATGGTTGTTGACACTAGGGAGGCTAGAATTGCAAAAAAAAAAAAAAAAAAAGAAATTGCAAAAAACCCCCCCCAAAAAAAGCAAAATACTAACACAATCACTTTTTTAACAATGTGGTACATCATATATTTTGGTTCTACATAGACAGCTGACAGATTCTTCTGAGGTCATAAACCCAAGGTGTACTCCTGACAATTTGTAACTTTATAATGATATTATACTGTATAACACATCATCAGGAAGCATGATGATTTGATTGTATGATTAGAATCCTCCATTTTGGATCTGCTGATCTCTATTTTACTGTCTTAACACATGCATATCTGTTTTGCTGTCGGTTTCTGGCATTAATCCATGTGTCAAACCTAACTTGGGTTACAGGAAATTCTACATGTGAAAGTCAATGGTATGGAATGTCTGGGACACAAACTGCGTCACACAAGATAAGCAAGATTATATGCTTTTATTGAGAGACCTAGATTTCTAAGAAGGTTTTAGATAAGTGAAAGTGTTTTTATATACAGAAATGAATTGGGGTTACATTGTACTGTTTTCTCAAACCCCAAATTACTCAAGGTTTCTTTGGATAGTTCATAATTCTAGCTTTATAAAATATTCTGATTTAAAGCTTTTATGAAAGTTTTGTGTTCTCTATTGAAATTTTTAGGGTTCTTCCAAGCGCATAAGTACGGTGGCCGAGAAGTGCAAAACACATTAACAAATCCGAAAACAAATTAACAAATCAAAAAACACATTAACAAATCCGAAAACAAATTAACAAATCCGAAAACAAATTAACAAATCCGAAAACAAAACAACGTTGTGTTTTCGGATTTGTTAATGTGTTTTCGGATTTGTTAATTTGTTTTCGGATTTGTTAATTTGTTTTCGGATTTGTCGTTGTATTTTCGGATTTGTTGTTTTGTTTTCGGATTTGTTAATGTGTTTTGCACTTCTCGGCCACCGTACACAAGCCCCTTTAATTTTTTTTAAAGTTGCTAACACTAGACTTATTAAAACCAATGTGTTGTTACTAAAAAGGTAGAGAGTTGATAAATAGTGACTGCATATTTTATACAATAAAATACCATGTGGTGATACCTGAGAAAGTACGGATTTATATTCTAGTGGTTTTCCTAATAAACCTTATGCTCAACTGCATGCGTCAGTGCTGTGGTTATTCTTTTTGCCAAGCCATTTACTTCAATTCAAACCAGCATCACTTTGATATCTTTATCTCCTCTGTAATCAGCCATTAGTCCTCATGCATGTTTTTTTTTGCATATACTTAAAGGGAAGACAATCAACACTGCATCGGACAAACCAACAGGAGATTAGCTCATGTTTCTTTATTCTTACCATCAGATACCATCTATTTTTTATGCACAAAGAGAAGATTAGTGTTCTGAAGTTGAGAGAGGAATTTTGAACATTTGGATCTAAAAAAAAAAGGTTTCAGTTTCTTTCTGGAAATTCAGATGCAGTTTGAATTTAATCTCAGTGTTCTTTAATGACTACTTGGAAATGAATGAGAAGTAAATAGAAGAAATAAAGAAATAGATACAGGAGGTAGACTGAGGCATAAGTCCATCCCTGTTCACTTCAATTCAACACAGTGTGAGTGTGTGTAAAGTGAAGAAAAAGAACCTTCTAGAAATTGTGCAAAAACCTGTAGAATTCAAAAGCCGTTGCTTTCGTTGTGCTTCTGGCTAAGACTTGAGGGATGTGGTAGCCTATTGTGTAAGGTGTTGGACTACTGCTTGAAAGGTCATGAGTTCAAGTCCCAGGTTCACCAAGCTACCACTATTGGGCCCCTGAGCAAGGCTCTTATCCCTCAATTGCTCAGGTGTTTAAAATGAAATGCTAAATGGCGTAAATGTAGTGAATTACGATTTTCCTCTAATATCATTTTTGCCCTGGGCATTACAGCTTTGGAGCAGTTTATAAGGGACCCTGTTCATCAGAAAAGACAAGGAACTACATTATTAAAAATATTGCAGAAAAATGGGAAAAGGTTTGGGAGCACGAGTCCTGATAAATGACATTCATTTATCAAGTGCAAAACAAATAACTGCAAAAATTCCAAATAGCTTTTATATTATAGTTATAATGTTATATATTGTATATAGTTATACTATGTATAATAATAATAATAATAATAATAATAATAATAATAATAGTAAAAAAATGTACACAATATAGCATATATTAATAATAATATAAATAATATTTAATATTTTAATGAAATATATTTATATCATTTATCATTATAATGATCAATTATTACAGTAGAAATTTGTATAATAATAATAATAATAATAATAATAATAATTTATACTGTTTTAGTAATTTGTTCTGTGTAAATAATAGAACAATAATTTAAACAGTTAGACAAATTTAACAAATTGTTTAGTTAGTGTTAGTCTCATTTACTGTCAGAAAACAAAAACATGTAAAAGTAATTTATTACACTTAAAGAGTTAAAAGGGTTTAACAGGAAAATAAAGTCATCACAACTGAATACAGAGTGTAAAGTATAATTTTACTACCGTAAATCAGTTTAAAAAAAAAAAAGAGTGAATATGTTCAGTTGTGCTTTTCTCTCCCCCTCATGAATGTACAGATTTAACAGTTTACGATTGGCTGGAGCCAGTGTTTATAGTGCTGGAGGAAATTGAATCAGGAAGAATCTGGTTCTGCTAAAGCAGAGCAGGGTATTGCCCTGATTGATGGATTGATATGGTGATCACAGTACACAGAAGAGAGCAGGGAAGCTGCCTGCTGCATAGAGAAAATCCCATTTCTCTATTTTAGATAGAAATTCAGGAAATGTATTCTGTGCAATTGTGTGATGTTATAAACTCTGTATTTTATTTTCCTAAAGGAAGGAAGTCTCATAAAAATAAGTCTGAGTGATTCTGCATTGGTCATAAAGCCATCTCAGATAGCAAACTTACCACTTTTATCTTGCCTGTATAAGGAGTGAAGGGAGGAACCTGTCTGTGGAACTAAATGCAATTTGCCAGAACCTAAATTAATTATGCTTGAAAGAAAACCATGTACAGTTTGATGCTATTGAATTTTTATGACTGTCAGTCTTCAGTATTTGGACATATTACATCTTAATTTACTTTAAGTAAGTGCCTCATTCATAAGGTCTTAATTCATGAGTTTAATATTCAAGTCTTACAGAACATTAAGTTCAGATGTTTGTCAAAAATCAAATAGCGGAAATTCATGTTGATGAAATTCAGGTTGTGGAAATGTAAGCATAACAATTCAGGATGCAGAAAGATGAAATTAACCTGAATCATGACCTAAACAATGGATTTTCCACAGTGATTCAAATTTCCTGTCAATGTATAATGTTCAAAGTGAAAGTTTTCCCATGAACCCCTGTGGTATATAATGAGTATACTGTAGAATTGTATTTACGCTCTCCTTGTTACATGTGTTGTTACTATCGTCAGTATACACTCGGATATCTTCTCAAGCCAAAATAATAAGTAGCCCTGTATTCAAATGTAACAGTGCATACCCATACCTGCCACTTTAATAGGAACAATGTAGATCCAATCAGTTATTATTTGTTTGCTTAGTTTCTCAGACTGTACAGCAACAAGCATGTAAATCTTTTTTTTTGTTTTTGTTTTTTTTGGATTTTATGTTTTTGGCTTTATTGTCATGTTATTTGGTTTTGTTGTCATGTTTTTGTGTTTTCTGATTTGCTATTTGCTTTAGTTAATGTGTTTTGGCTCACCGTAGTTGATAGAGAAACAGCATGTATTGTTTGATATAGTTTGATGATATTTGAAGTTCATTTTTTCTGCATCATTGTAGTTTTAATGTGGACAAGCAACAGAGATTAAACTTTCATAAGCTCGACTTCACTGCTTATCAGCTGCAGTGTTTTAATTTACAATACAATACAGTCATTAAAATACTCCTGCAATCGATATACTATATATATTTTACAAGTTGTTGTTATTAAATATATCAAAAAAACCAAGTGCCCGCATAAGTCATTTAGACTGAGATTCAGGCTTTGGTCTTAGTGAGTTTTCCAGCAAATCCCTAACCACTCAAAAGCATTACATATTGTTGGTTACTTTTAGGCCACTTTTGGTGTTACATATGTTTATGTACTTAAACACACATATATTTTCCCATTTGGTTTCTAGGCAGATGCATAAACTAATTGCCAATTTCCAGCTTTTCAGGGTCGAGTTGCTTTTAGTTACAATTTGTATGACCCCACACACACAAACACACATATACACAGCAACAAACAAGCATTTCCACATCTCTTAATTTCCTGGATTCTTGCGTCAAAGTCTTAACGAAGCAGCCTGGGCTAAGCAAATGGGCTTCGGCACTACGTTTGATCTGATATCTTTTGTCAATGCAGAATAAAAGAGGCACAGCAAGTGAGTTGCTAAGCCTCTCTGGCTCACTAGGCATCTCATTTGAATCTGAAATAAATGAATACTATTTAGAAATAAAAAAAAAAAAAGGTGAGAAAGTAACAGGGAAAAGGAGAACAGTGAGATTTTTATATTCATTGAAAAGCCTGGGTTTATGAAGTGTGTGAATTTGGTGTGTATCAGACTGTCCGTTTCTCTATGTGGCGAAATAGATGCTTCTGTGACACATAATGATATACAACATTGTATATGTGAGCAGCAGATTATTAGTAACCGTTGGCCTAAAGTGACACCATATTTTTGAAAGGTGACATCAGTGTGATTTCCTCTGAGCTGGATGAGCCAATCAGATTTGAGCCACGTTTATATGTGAGTACATATTAAAATCAAGCATGAAACCCAATACGAATATATTAGTAATAGTATTTGTACTAACAAACAAAAAATCAGCTTGAATTTACAGCTTAGTGACTGGTTGTCTTCAAATGATGGGTGAAGCGAACCAATGTTAATGTATTCATTGATAGATACTACAGAGCACTTTGGACAAGAGTGTCTGCCAAATGCCGTAAATGTAAACATAAATGTAAATGTACAGATATGAATATGTTAAGCACTTAACAGATATAGATAGTGATACACATCTGATACTGATACGGCTTCTATTGCGTTCGTCGTCTTCATCATCCACTCATCGTCCTACACTGTTAGCTGTCGTTAACCAGGAAGCAGAGTTCTAGTAATAACATTAGCGGTTTTTCTATTTCTTGCTCTGCCAAGCTGGTAGCTGATCTCTACAGCAAATAATCTGTGTATTGAAGACTTCTTCTTGTTATTTTGTGTTTGTTGTTTTAAACTTTGCAATGATGCAGTGATGCTGATTGTAATGCAAGTCATGCACGCTGACACTACAGGTTTAGATATGTAGAAATACTATGAAAGAGTGAAAGATTTATATATCAACAAGGAGAGTCATATTCATCAAGGCTCAGTCTGTTGTGCCACCATGTTCGGCCGGTATTAATAACAAATACAAAATGTCAACACTTGACTTAGTGCTGACATTAGTGCTCTTACCCATATGCTCTTACCCAATGTTCTCCTTTAGGTTTCCTTTTTGTTCTCCTTTGTTTTGAGTACCTGATGCTATACATGAGGGACTCTTTATCTTCGTCTTTTTTATCCACTGCACTGGATAAAATACGGCTATTGTAACTCTCTCATCTGTGGATAAGTATCTCAGTTGTGGGTAATACTGTATACCTCTACATTTTACCCCCTTAATGTGAAATTACTGAATATAAACATTAATAGAAAAATAATTAGAAACAATTTAGAGAAGAAAAAAAAAATAACCCGGTTGCATAAGTTTGCACTCCTTTATTATAAATCATATTCATCTCATGTTCAAAAGTAATTATCATACCATTAACGAAACTGTTCTGATTAACTAATAATAAAGATGAGCTGTTTCTGTAGGATTTTCTTCCAATTTTGTTGCTTTCATCTGATCCACAAATAGCTTAGAAAGCATTCATGGTTTTTTACTGGATGAAAAATATTGATCAGAAGAAGGGTATAAAAGGATTTCCAAAGCATTTCATGTACCATGGAACACTCTCATGGCCATTATCAACAAATAGAAAAAATGGAGCACCACGGTGACATCAACAAGAACAAACCGTCCCTCCAACATTTATGGACAAGGACAAAACAAAAACTTACCAGGGAGGCTGCCAAGAGACCTCCAGCAACATTAAAAGAGCTGCAGGAATATTTGACAAGTACTGATTACTCTCTGCATGTGAGAACAATTTCTCATTCTTCTCAAGTCTGAGCTATGGGGTAGGGTAACTAGATAGAAGCTCTTTCTCACATCCAAAAATCATCCAAGCTTAACCGATTCATCGCAAACCACGTGACAAAATGGATTATGGTCCGATGAAACCAGTTACAAATGATATAATAATTTCATAATTCCAAAATAACATGAAAATAACACTATACCCACAGTGCAGCATGGTGGTGGCAGCATCATACTTTCAAGCTGCTTTCCTTCAGCTGGAACTGGAGCTTTTATAAAGAGCCCAGGAGGGATGGAATCATGAATAGCTACAAAAATACCAATAGATTTTAATGTAAAACCTTCAGGTATTTGTTAGTAGCTGAAGATCAAAATGAATTTTACCTTTCAGCATAACAAGGACCAAAAGCATACATCTAAATCAGAACAGGAATGGCTTAACAAGAATATAGATCAATGTCCGATTAAATGTCCGAGCCAGAGATCTGACCCGATTCTAACTAGAAATCTGTGGAGTGACCTGAAGTGGCTGTGTACAGGAGATGCGCTTATAACTTAATGGATCTTGAATATTTTTTTTGAATATAATAATAATTTAAAAAAAAAAGTATTAGTTTAGCAACTAGATTAAAATAAGTGTTTTATTTATTTATTTTCTCATAAAAAGTTGATTCTTTTTCACTTTATTTGTATACTTTGCAGTTTTACATCACAGGTTAATCTTGGTTTCATTTTTATAGCCATCGTACAAAATCTACTTGATTATTTGTGTGTGTGATGCATTATAGAATAATAGAATTGGCTAAAAACCTTGTTTTTTTATTTGAAGTCTTTTTCTATAATCATTCAAGGGGCAGTTTTTAAATAGAATGTTTTATGGAATTTTATATGAAACTATTAATATTTTAACATTAATATTTCTTTTCATTGCTTAAAGATTTATGTAGCGTCATTGCTATTTAAAAGATTGTTATTTAAAGTTTCATATTTTATATTTACAATTGAACTTAAATATATTACAAATCAAAACATTATTTTCGACTGAAACCAAATGATTTTGAATTGAATTTGCAGACATAATAAACAGTGATTATTAGATCTTGTTGTTATTGGTATTCTTTCTGATTTTATTTATTTCTGATTAAACAAAGTTGCCAGTTTTGAGAAATTCAATATACAAATTTGTATTCAAAGAATACAAATTAAAATCAGATACAAACAAAGAGATAAATTCAAACAGGGATTTTACGATTAAAACATTCACACAATAAATGTGTAAATATTTAAATAAAGGTTAAAAAGGTGACATTTATACAATTTTCTCTTTAAACCACCTATAAAATAGAACTATGATTAATGAGAAAGAATAAAATACCACAAAATGGGTTTTTTTGATCAAAATCACAACAAAGGTCAGAAACCTTACAATTCCAAGGTCTGGTAGATCATGGTTATAAAACGTGTGTGGATATTTTATTTGTGCTCGTGTAAGACTTTTCCTTAGACATCAATTTTTTTAAGTGTATCTGAGAGAGCTTTGTGTATTTTACAATGTATGTACTGCTAAAGATGAGGGTGATGATGAAATCTTAGAATAGAAGCTTGTAAATGTGTCCACATTGGATAGACTAGCAGGTGGAGAGGTGAAATCTGTCTCCTCTTGTGTGTGTGTGTGTGTGTGTGTGTGTGTGTGTGAGAGAGAGAGAGACAGAGATAGAGAGAGTCCTGTGATTAAATATACGTGCTCTCTGACAAACATGGTGACACTGACTCATCTGTTTTTTTTTTTTTTTTTTTTAAAGCATGGCTTGAACTGACTGCCAAATGAAATTAAATGAATTGTTTCACCCAAAAAATGGATAGAAAGCAAAACACATGAGATTTTCCCTGATGAATGACCTTATATCTGGCTTTGTCTGTCTAGCGCTGCAGTGGATGAGACTTTAACTCATATATACATAGATTTATATATTGTGTTGTTAGGAACAGGGTGTGATGGTGTGCTAGGATAATGAAACTGGAATTAATTATATAGGTGGTTTTCGATTCTAAATCCAAATGCGATTGTTCCTGCTGCATTCCACAGGAATCTTGGCACAGTCGAACTCACACCACCTCCTTCGGTTAACCTCGGGACTGATACCACGCTGCGATTCCTAATTCACATTTCAAGTTTTCATACAGAAGCATTTTTGATCAGAATCTTGTAATTTGAGAATTTTTTTATTAAGAACATTGTCCTGATGTTAAACCGACTCCTGTTTGCACTATGAAATTTTACACCGTTTATGTAACACAAACAATTCATTCAAATTGGCTTTTTCACATTGAATTTAAAATGTTTTTCCTCACACGTAATTGTGAAATTTGTGATCATTACGCAGTTGTAAAGTGGTTTAGAACACTTATGCTAGCTGCTAGCTGACTAGTGAATAATGCAAGGTGTTAGTGTTTAATTCTGCATTTTTTTTTTGGTCATATGGGGAGGGAATGAAGCATCTATCATTTCTGACATACACAGGTTCATAGTAAAATACACACGGAACACAGATTGCACAATAATCACACATACAGTAGGAAACAAGCATGAAGCCAGCACTCAGTGAGTTTACAGTTGAGTAACTGAGCCATGGTGGTGTTTCACCTGATACTAAGTACCTTTGACGTATAATGTAAGCAAATCATTCTCAGTCAAATCAGTCATATTCTCAGTGTTATGAATACACGGGCAGCATCCTATGCTGCATGCTAGCATACTTAATAGTTTGTTATTGTATCATCACTATTCAGACATACTACTTAATGGACATTATGTGGATTGGGATTCAGGATCTATTGACTTTGCATTCCCTGCTGTGAGAGGAAACTGAACAGTGGAGAAGAGAGCAGCATAACCCATATAATGAAATGTTCTTCCTTAAATAGCTCGCAATAGCATTTCTCGCTCTACCCGAGGGGATAAAATCTTACAGCTAATAATATTAAAGGATGACTTGCATATTAATATCATAGTCAAGATGTGTTCTTTAATTAATTCAATTTATTTGTATTGTGCTTTTAACAATGGACATTGTCACAAAGCAGCTTCACAGGAATAGAAAAGTCCCTAATGAGCCAGCCAGAGGTGACGGTTTCCAACATTACCCACAATGACTACTCAACCTTTCAAGAAGAATACATTTTCAGAATGTCCTTGTGTCCCCTACACAAACCCATAAATCCAAAATTCTATATAAATAATAATGACCTTTTTTGACCAGATTTAGAAAAGGTTGCTATTTGACAGATATAAGTGTCATTTCTACCTGTGGTTCCTTTCCCAAGCATAAAGTGTGATTCCTGACTAATGGTTTAGTGTTTGGTGCATTTCCCTTTATTGCTCACTGCCATGCTTAGCTTCCAGCTTATTAGCAACAAGGGGAAAATATGCCAAGCGCTAATCCACTGGTAGTTAATGCGGTTGCCAGGTTGCTTTCATCTTTTTTTTTTTGTTGCTAATAATCATAAATGGATGTAATAAAGTGAAAACAGTGTGTCTGTGATGTAGAAAACCACTGTAGATATACAACAGTTAATTTTGGTCCACTAATTTGATTGGCTGAGTGGAATTCCAAGAGTGCCTATGTTTCCTATAACAGTACTGGGATATTTTTAGCTGCCTGCATCAATAAACAGCATAGTAGTGTTAGCAACACCAACATTAGAGACAAAAAGATGTTTTTTAGGAAGATAACTTAAAATATGAAAGTTTGCCAGTGATGGAGATGAAATGGAAGAAGGGTTGCCAGTGGTACCAAAAACACCCTTGAAAGGAACATACAAATCAATCTAGCTATGTCACACAAGCAAGAATGTGGATGCACTGAATATTGCCATGACCACGATTACCTACAACCAGATCACAGCCATATTGATGTTCAGTCTAAACACATTTTTGCTTGTGTCATATTGCTTAAATAGCAAAGACTGAGGAAGGAAATAGGGTGATTTTGGAGTTGATCATTTCCATAATTGTGTGTAAAATTGTAGCTTTTTTCCC
Organism: Tachysurus vachellii; assembly: GCF_030014155.1. Lineage (NCBI taxonomy): Eukaryota > Metazoa > Chordata > Actinopteri > Siluriformes > Bagridae > Tachysurus > Tachysurus vachellii. The sequence goes on along the minus strand of NC_083483.1, from coordinate 7,445,790 downwards.
CACAAAGACTTATTCAGAGACTTTTTCAGTACTCATTTCCTTTTTTTTTTTGCCTAATTAAAGAGGTTTTGAGATGTAGTTATGCTGGAAATTTGGTGAAAACTGGCATCTCCTAGAATTATGCATTTTATTTGATGATATATCAGCACTACTGTGTTGGTCTTGCACACAGGAAGCACCTGCTGTATCAAACCCAGTTGAACAATGGTGCATCCAAAAATATACAAAAAAAGCTGCTAGACTGTATGCAGGATGACTGACATATAACATAAGCAAGTATGATAGCATCCTGACTTTTTTTTTTGAGGCTATGTCCTTATTAATGTCATCCTCCCCAGAATTGATGGTCTTGAGCAGCTGCTGGTGGTACCAGTAAAAATTAATCTCACTTAAAGAGAGCGATGCAGCAGAGCTTTGCTTCTACAGTCTGTCCTGTTTTCTTATCTCCTAATTTCTACACTATGCTCTCATAAGATTAATCGAAATCTTCAGCGTTCATAAATGCTTTCATTCCTGTCATCATGCTTGTCATCTCATAGATCTCTAACTAGCCGAGCTAAACCTCTGTTGTAGCTTGGCACGGCTGCATTGTGTTGCTGTATTGCATTCTGAGACTTCAGTCCAATGTTTGCTGTATCCAGTACATCTACATTGGATTTTTATAACAATAACAAAATAGCTATAACTTTCATTTTTTGGAGGTAACAGCAACGTCTTAGTTTTCTCCTATTAAACACTATTGTACTACACTAGAAATGTTCCCTAGTGACATCAGCATGGCAGACAACAAGACAGACATCTTCTCACGGGACTTCATTAATGAAAATATCACATTAACCGACAAATTATCCACGTTTTATACAGCATACCGCTGTAACCACCAAGTGCAGAGACTAGGAGAAGCTTTCGCAGAGCATTTTTTGCAAGTATTGACCTTTTTTTAAATTTTCCAGGTAACTTCATTTTGGAAAGTTATAAAACCTAATCGCCATTATGTGACTCTGACATACCAAAATGCTACTGAGCTACAAGGTCATGATGTTGTAACATGACTGATGCATCTTATGACAACAAAACTATGAAGTTTCACTTTATGTAAGCCGATAAACGAGCCTTTAGAGATGTCCATCAGTTCTCATGAAGGGCTTCTGTAGATGTTTTAGCCTTATGAACTTCTCCATTGAGCATTAAACTGTTTAAATAACGGGCAATACCTGCACAGCCATTGATTTTAAAACTGTTAATTTCAGTCAGTCGTGTATTATATTATATCAGACAATTTTCAGATGCCATACAGCCTATAATGCATGTCTTTGGTTTATAGAAGGAAACTGGAGTACCTGAGGAAACCTGAAGCTAGGGAGAACATTTAAACACCTTTTTTATTAAAGTTTACATTTTAGATGGAATTTTTAATGGGGAACACTGGAAAGAGCTAGATAAACCAAATTTAGAGCTGTGAGCTATAAAAATGCTCAGTACCAGACTAAGGTGCAATTAATTCACATTATTTGCCTGTTGAGTAGAGAATCTGAATTTGACCCATGCAAATCAGGTTTAAAGGTTTGGAATGGAAAAGCGAACAGTAAATTTTTTGTACAAGTTTGCACAAAGGTTCCTATTTTCTTTTTGGGCTATCAGATCCCTTTATTAAGCAAAGACACAGCAATCTGCTGCAAGCAATAAACTCTGCCATTTGTCTCGCAGCAGATTCAATCCACTGAATAATTAACCAACTTTCTTATTACCCTCCCTTTGCTTAAGAAATTAGAGTGGTGGAGGAAAATCCAGCATGTAGACATGCTGTTCAATTCTTTATTTCCTTTGATTAAGAATATATTATGCATCGCTATGATTCGAGCCCAGTTGTTTCAGGAAATGAGTCTTATCACCCTCCGCCTCTCACCAACTGCTGTCACGTCTGCTTTCTCTCCATGTTTCTGCTTGGCATGAGACAGGTGTGCATAAGACAAGGAAGAGAATACGAGACAAAGACGAAAAGAGACATGACGAATAACTGCGAATTAGAGCCGAAAAGAAATTCCTTTTGTAGATTTGTGAAGAAAGGTTTAGAGCTCAAGGCTGTCAAATTCGTTGACAGCAGAGACCCATGTCTGATATTTTAGTTCAAATGCAGGCGGTGTGTCAGTCGATAGGCCCTGTAGCACTAGTCTTGTATGAGTATGTACTTATAAATAATGAATAATGAATGCATTGTATAGGTGCATACAGTACATTTACAGTGGTTTCCTCAAATAATTTCCTCAGCTGTTTAAAAATGTGAGAATGCTAAACTGGGTTAAAAAACCTAATTACTTCAGTGGACATCAAAGGAAGTGATTTACTCCCAATCATACATAAACGTGATGATTTCTGATTAAACAGTGTTATAGAAATAGACATTTAAAAAAAAAGAAGTGAATTTGTGAGAAATTTATGCAGGTAGAGCATCTTTATCATCTTGCTAAGGAAATGCAAGACATGTTTCTATGAAATGCCTTCAGTTTACTAGCAGATGTCCCTATAGTTTATTAATAAATAACGTAAAAGCATAAAAAGCCATATAATCAGATATAATCAGAAGCCATTTTGTCCACAGCCGCATCTACATGCATAGCACGGATGTGCAATTGTTTTACATATTCTTAGAAATTAAAAAGCTTTCAAAATAAGATTTATTTCAAGATCCTGGTATAGGGTTTGGAAAAAAATGTTAAATAATTTGTTAAAGTGTAAGTACATACAGGGCACATCTGTCTAGTGATTTTCTGCCTGCATAATCCAAGGTGCCTGAGCAAGACTAAAAAATAAATGCCTTTTTATTTCCACTGGTTTGTCTATTCGATTTTCTATACATTTGATTAAAAGGAGAACTTTTCAACTGACGCTCGGCTCTATGTTACTGTCAGATTTAAACACCTCACTAAAGAATGAGACAGAAATCACACAAAGATATTTTATATTCAGACTGTTCCCTTCAAATGTGATACATTTATATCCAGGGTTGTGGAAATGCTACAGAATCTAAATTATTCAATGTTCATTTAGAATACAACCAGAAAAAAACATCCTGTGGAAAAATAAATACCGGGTTGTACATATCACCATTCTCCACTTTAACACTGTAAATTCGTAATAAAACACTGTACATAAAACACGCAGGGACCCAAGCGAATTGTAAAACAGACCAAACTGCTCCAGATGTTTTCTTTTTACAATGACATTCGCATTTTATACTGATTTATTCTAATTCAAATCAGATAACAGTTCCATTTCTAACAAATGTCTGAAAATAAAAAAATGTTGAGTTTAAAATGTAACGTCACAAGCATTTTTAAATGCTTATACAGAAGAATTAAGCTGAGATCTGCTGCTGTTGTTAATTACAAATTGCAAAACCTCAGGATAGAGAAATAGACAAAACGTTTTTGAGTTACTGAATTCAACTCAATTACAGTGTGTGATTACACAGGGAGTAATTATACAGGAAATGATTATACAGTGTGTGTGATTATATACAAATGAGTGATGCGGTTGTAATTTTGTGCACGTATATATATATAACCAAAGTAAACACTAGATAAGCTTAGTACCAAAGTTTTGTCGTTTTGTGGCTGCTGGACAAAGCTGTCTGGGCTCGCTGGGTGTATGGCTATTTTGTTCACTTCCTTTTATTCCTTTCTCAAGGCCCTCCGTTTCTGCTCACTGAATTTAGTGATTTAATCATTTTGCCTTGACTATCTCTCACTTTCTGAAGCTTTCTGATTTCTTCCTCTTTTCAGGTTTAGAATCTTAGCCTCTAACTCAGCAGCACCTCTACCTCATTATATACAATACATATATACAGAACATCAAATACCAAACTGAACAATACATTCATACTTTTGATATGTGGATATCTGTAGATTGTTGGCACAACTGGATTGATTTTAACAATGTAAACAAGGAATCGTTGCATGCCGTTCACCCAGTTGTGTATTTACCGTCTCTCTAACGAAGATCCGTTTTGACTATATCATGAAACTGACTTCAATTGTTTAGTGTTATTCTCCATATTTTTAGGAATTGATTTTGTGATATTAGAAATATCTTGAGCTTTAATGAAGGCACATTAGACATGAAAAGCACAGTGAGCACTATTTTGACTGCACAGTGCAGTCAAAATACAAAAAACGTCATGGTTTTACCAAATGATGAATTGATGTCAATTACCATAAAGCTAATATTAGCTGCTAAGACTAATAGACTACAGCATGACAATGAACTAAACCACTACATCTAAAACAGTAGTAATCTCATTTCCTGTTTCGTGTTTGTTAACACTTTTCAGATGAATATGCACATATGATCATGATTTTTGCTACTGCACACTTTAAAAAATATATATAATCATTTTTCATATTCTTAAGATAAATTTAGGAATATGAATGAATCCAAAAAAGGATTCATTTTTGACCAGACAGTAAATTACTAAAGACAATAATAAGAATGAATGAATTCTTGACGATTGCGTGAGTGAATGAGTGTGTGTGTGTGCCCTGTGATGGGTTGGCACTCCGTCCAGGGTGTATCCTGCCTTGATGCCCGATGACGCCTGAGATAGGCACAGGCTCCCCGTGACCCGAGGTAGTTCGGATAAGCGGTAGAAGATGAATGAATGAATGAATGAATTCTTGACGTAAACATCCCAGGTGAACCTTGACATTAACAGAAATATTACTTCTCATAGACACTGGAGGTTAAGAATGATATTTATATGATGGTTAGTGTTAGCATTATGATATTATTTTATCATGATGAAAGGGAAAAAACTTTCTACAGCACATTAATGAACGAGTTTTCAAAACTTTTGGAGGACCACACATTATTTGTGATATTGGTGTATCTCTGTATTTAAACACACACATGCTTGCAGCACGAAGCAGGAAGCAGAACAATTATCTGAGGCATGAGAGAATCAGAAGATAAAAAAGAGTTGAGGTAAAAAAAAAAAATCTTGAGATTTATTATTTATTCATTCATTCATCTTCAGGAACCACTTTATCTTGTTCTGGGTTATGGTGGTCCATTGTCTATGTCTGGAACACACCTGGGATGCCAGTCCTATCACAGGGCACAATACATGCACATTCAGACATTTTTTCACCTAGGAGCACTAGGTTTAACGTAGTCAATAAACCTATTGGTATGTTTTTGAGACTTCACACAGATATTAACCCAAACTCAAGACCTAACCATGGACTCTGGAGCTGAGGGGGAAGTGATGGTCTCTGATTACAAGTTTAAACTTCTCCATAAACTCATGAACTAGTATGTGTACACCTGACCATGACATCCATATGTTGGCCTTCCTCAAATTGTTGCCACAAACTTGGAAACACACAACTGTCATGGACCCAGCAGTGTACAGTCTTATCTGGAAAGGGCTGGTGTGGGTTTTCATTCGAACCAAGCAGAAGTCACACCTGAGTCTAAGCCAAGACCAACTGTAGACCGGTGGAATCAGGTATGGCTCCTGTTTGATTAGCATGAAAACCTGCACCCACACTAGCCCTTTGTGGTGGATTGGACACCCCTGGTCTAAAATGTCTTTGTTTGTTTCCCCAAAAGTGTTCAGGCTTGACAGTGCTCCTGTGCACAAAGCAAGATCCATAAAGACATTAGAAGATGGGGTTTGTAGGGGCACAACCTCATTAATATCCATTGTTTTGTAAAGTGATGTTCAATATGTTTAACAGCTAATATTCAGGTGTTCACATACTTTTGTCCATGTAATGTACATAAAGAGCTATTTCGAGATCTTGAATATGAAGTCGCTCTTTTGTTTACATTTGAGAATTGCTAATGTAACGTCTTTATTAAAGTTAAGATACAGCCATTTGTCTTTTCTATGCCAAAGTACTTGTATAAAACATATGCTATACAGTAATACTGTTTGTCAAATGTTCCCCGATAGACATATGAAATTCACTAATGTATTTTTGTAGGTCTTTGTAGTATCCTAACCTGCTCTGTGTACATACCCTAATCAAAGCCTGCGTGATTAGATTGTACAGAATTTAATGATCTCATGGCTTCTCTGAGTGAACAATTCTGTGGTCTGTGTCGCAGATAAAATTAGATAAAGTTTCTATTTAGATAAAGTTTCTAAATCTATTCATTGTTTTGAATAGATTTGAGCGGTTGAAGTCTGAAAGATGGCTGAGTATGACCGACAAGCTCATGATTTGATCAATTACGATGCATTACGATATCACAGTTACAATGAATTACAATGAACAGAGGTCAAAACAAAAGGACATCTGTATTAAACAGGCTGGTATGAATAAAAAAGTGGGAATGACAGAACCTGTTTAGTAATGTCTTCATTACTCTTCTGTTTTCGAACCACAACATTTATTATTATTATTATTATTATTATTATTATTATTATTATTATTATTATTATTATTACATTCAGGACAATGGTTTGATTTTTCTTTGTGCACTGTGTTGAGACTTTTGCTGGCATAGATCGATGCCTTCTGTGGCTTGAATGAATACCTCAAGATCGATTTGTTGTGTTTCCATAATATTTTATTCTGGCCTGGTGCTGCTCACAAACCATGCCACTCATATGTAATTCATGAGGCTTGAGGCTTTTCAGTTAAGCCAAAGTGTGTTCACACATGCACAGGCTGCAGGAGCTGTTCCCGTCTTACTGAGATTTACTGACTCCACAGTGGCATATAAAAATATTAACAAATGAATTAACTATTAAATAAGACTCCTTTTTTTCAGCCCCAGACTACAGCTTATTCTGCAAAAATATCAGTTAATTTTTTTTTCTAGACTAAGAGTAGTTATAACACTAATTGTCTTTTTTTATAGATACTAATCCTGAACTTCAATAGAATTTAATTGCATTTCTGGAATTTTGCCCAAGTATCCAAGTGTTCTCCGTCACCATAAATTGAATACCATGGTTACGTCTTCCTGAACATTTCTGCCTGGCTTCCTTAAATTGCCACTGCATCTTCATTCATCCCTATCAGAAAAAAATAAAATATATTAATATAAAAAAGAAAGACGCTAGCAGATATCCATTTAAATAAAATGTGGTTGAAGTTAATGGTTTCTAGAAAGGACAATCTGTGAAAAATCACTGAACTTGAGCTCCAGGTCATTGATTCACTATTCACATTCATAAATTGCAGCCAAATTAAAATACTTTATAAATAAAGCTCTCTAGAGCCAATGGTGAAGCTCAAAGACAATCTAGCGTGATGAGGAGTGCAGAAGGGGTGTGGTTTAATATGCCTCAGATGTGATGTTTTTCTGGTTTTATCCATGACTGTCACAGCGGTGTATGTATGAATGGGTTTAAGTGTGTGTGTGTTCTGTCACTTCATTAAAAGAAGCAGTGACTCAACTCAGGGCTCCAGGGGGCGGAGAAGTCATTTGCGATCTCCTTGTTTTCCCCAACCCTTTAATTAGTGTTTGTGTGTGCAGCTGAGTGTGTGTATTCTGTTTGTGTTTAGGGATGCTGCCCTACAAAAGTTGCAATCGCAACCGGGTTTAGCGATCACTGGCTCTGAAAATATAACTAACAATGTGTGCGTTGTGCATCTCCCAAATCTTTACATGCTACTGGTTAATGAAGGCTTCATCTTAGATCTCTGTTAGATTTGTATCCATTACTTATTAGCCATGTAGGGAATTATTTTGGGAGGTAGTGTATACACACAGTGTTTCTAACAATACTTTACGTTATAATCAGTACTGTAGCAGTGCTTCGGTTTCCCATTAGTTTTTTTGACTGAGACAATTGAGTGCTGATTGAGAATTGGTTATTCCTTGAATTATAGAGCTGATTTCCACACGGTGGTTATTGCTTTAACGTTTTAGACTTGAAGCTCCTCAGGGATCCAATGCTGTATTCACGATTCAAGATTTTAAACAAACAACTTCCTGACTTAAGTAATTATGTAATTAATTGGCTGGTTAAATTGGCCAAAATCAAGATTAATTGCCGTCTACATGTCTTTGTGTGTAATTCACAAAGCATTTAGTCAGCACTGCAGTGAGATTCATTTGTTTTAAAGAGAGCACACTAAAAAAAAGGAATTCTGTTGATTGGAAGAGTATGTAATGATTGTGGAGTTGGTAAGGAAATCATTTCACCTCGTACACAATGCAGTACTACTGTAGACCAAAGTTTACACGTCTCCTCAGTACTTAAGCACATGACAAATGCAGTTCCTTGCAAGCGCTGCAATATATACTGTAAACACTAATATGAGTATCTTTAGACCAGTCTAAGACTAAGCAGGCTTTCACACTGTCAGTTTGCATAAAGAAATTGGTATTGTTAAAAAAAAACGTTTACACAACACACGTGTATCATGAATGGCCGGGGTTTCACTGTGTCTTATTGTTTATAATAGCACCAAATAATAATAATAATAATAATAATAATAATAATTGATATTAAGTCACATTGTTTTCTCCCACGGGTGATATAATCCAGTGAGTCTGAACTAGACCAATACTGCAGGGAGCCCTGGGAACAAACGCACTCAGATTCAGACCACAGTAAATGTTCCAGTGTGGAAACCATCTATAAGATCATGCAGCACTGACTAGTACATAGTTCTAGTTTGGATACGTGTCAGTTGTAACAGAAATTGCCCTTCACATATGGGTGAGAGTCCTGACTAACCTTTTTTGAGTTATGTTACTAAAATAATCATAAACAAACACATGCTTTAGCTTTTCTGCATGACAAAAGCAGCATAACTAACTTTCTAATGTAACTAATGTAACAACTCAATGTGATGCAAATAATATAGAGGAGGTATTCTGTATAACCTACATGAGTTTGTGAAAACAGAGTAGGCTTATTGCGTCAGCTTACACCTCGATTGAGATGATTACTTGTGAACAGAAATGAAAATAATTGCCAGATTAGCAAAACGTCAGGGGAGCTAGCTACTGAGGTAAACATAAATGATATCCATTAGCCCTATACATACTGTATACATGACGCACACAAAAGTGCACATGTGATACAGGGTATATGTTGCAGAAAGCCATATGATAGATGGCTGGGGTCTTAGCCATGCTTTTTATGGAGAAATACATGTTTAGAGTGTAATGTTTATTTTATCAGACTGAGTAAAGACAGATGATATAAACAATGTGAACTAAATTACAAAGACCATAAAGACATCCATCATTCCATGATTGAGTTATATGTTTAAAATGGGTTTGGAGTTCAACTCTGGTTCAAATGGCGACGTCTTGATGCAAGCTTGATCATGCAAGTTTTCTTTTTTCCCTTTTGTCATCATTTCATCTGAGCAAATGATACTTTAAGACGCTGTCATTGGTGTTAATGTTGCTGCATCCATCTTGTTATTCTCTGCTCTCAACAAAACTGTTTGCCATGATTTGGCCTCACTAAAAATTGCAAAGTGTTTTGGGTAAAACAATTCTGCTGGGTTTACTGTGAGGTAGGTTTGTCAAAGACCTCATTAAGGGTGCTTGTGGAAATATTCACACCTCAACGCTGTGATCAAGAAAAGGCCACAAGTCTGCAAGTGCTCCATTTGGGAAGATGCAACAGTAATAGGTTTGTCTTTATTAAATGGCAATATAATTATATACTTGCGAGCAAGAAAGTTTTGTGTATGTGTAAGGGTACAGTAAGGTAATGGTGACTCAGCAGTTAAATGATTATGCTGCGTCTCAAATGGTTGAAATCTTACTGCCGCCCAGTTCAGACTGTTGGTCAAGTCCGTCAAGTGCTCAGTTGCTTTCTCAATTGTATAACACTTTGGATCAAAGCATCAGCCAAACAAGGCTACTGTTCATTCTTACATTGTGGGGAGAAGAACCATGTATTTGCATTACTTTACCATAATGCACAACCATAATTGGTCATTTGATCAGGTTTCGACAATCTACTGTACATACTGTAGGTCACATTTTAGTAGCACATTGCAGACCAATGGCTTCTGCAATTTATAAGCCCCATTCTCTGTTTTTAATTAGTTTGCATTCTTAGCACAGTAGTGACACCAGTAAGTCTAATATTATTTAAATGTTTAGCTCCTTAAAATTAGTGACAATTGTTTCATATATATATATATATTGAGCCATCCATTTCTTTCGAAAATTTTCCATTTATTCGCATAACATACAGAAAATTTTTGGTTCATAATATAAAAAATTATATGTTTGATGACTATGAGCCATTTTCTGGCCAAATTCTAGTCCTCCACTTGAGTCTGGACAAGATCAGCCTTGTTTATAGTGTGAATAATTAGCTCCCTATAATTACTTCTTTGGCCTAGTGCAACACACAGTGAGCAAGCATGTTCCCATCTTAGTTGGAGGTCTAAATCTAATTCTCATCGCACCGTCATGCTAGACTTAAAAAAAAAAGAGGATGAATATAGTGAATATTGAGCATGTGAGACCAATTAACAACATCTGATTCACTGATGTTCCTCTTTGAAGCCTGAAAGGTTGTTTGCTTTCATGACCATCAACAATGTAGGACTACATGTATTCATGAAATTACATTATGCATGAGATGTGGTATTTGTTGTCAATGTTTTACCTGCAGAAGAAATATAAAGTGAGATAATGGTTTTTGTTCCTTTTTTACCTTTTTTTCTTTTCTACCTAAATGCATTCAGTTGTTCTGTAGACTGTCCATTACAACCAATGGACCTTTGAATAGGTTGTTTTCCTAGTCATCGGGCATCAAGGCAGGATACACCCTGGACGGAGTGCCAACCCATCGCAGGGCACACACACACTCTCATTCACTCACACACTACTAACAATTTTCCAGAGATGTCAATCAACCTACCATGCATGTCTTTGGACCGGGGAGGAAACTGGAGTAGGTGTGAGGCAAACGTGCTAACCATTAAGCCTCCGTGTCCCCCGTGAGGGCTTTCACTCAGCTGAAATTCTTTGCTGAGAAGTTGTAACTGGAATTGTGACCCTACGTGGGTAGCCTATAAACGGTCCCTGCAACATCAAGCTCAACCTCTGGCGTATACAGATGCATACATGTGGTTTTATATACAGTCTTCTATACTATGTACTTTTGAACCATGGGGGTGGATCTAGCAGAGGTCATCACAAGTTTTGTAACATGTCCCGATAGTGCACACTCCTGTATTGAGGATAAGAATCACTCACACACAACATTCTGATGCAGAATGATGCATTTGGGTCTGTAAAATCTAGCAAAGGATGACACTGAGCTCCAGATTGCTACTTCGCATTTGTCAGCAAGTGAAAGAAAACCGGTGTTCAAGTCTGTTTTCCTTTAATCAACGGGCTAACCTGTCTTTAGATCCAGATCCAGAAAGCAAAGCTTCTAGAATTGTTTACTGTGCAAGCTAAAGGATTTATGCCTAATGAGAAAACCTTTCTTTTTCGTAAACAAAATTTTCACATAGATTTGCATTTAGCATGAGTGTGTCTGATCCTATATGAGAATGACAGAAAGTCATGTCTGGTCTGATGTTTGGTGGGCACAGAGGGCCTGTCAATACCAGGTGAAACCATGGTCTAGAATGTAGAATATATTCAACATGATGGATGACATGCAGTCGAAGACATACAGTCATGGAGTTGGTCAATTGTGTATGCTTTCTGGTTACTTAAAAAAGTCACATTTAAAACTTTATATGATCATGTTGTGTTTTTCTCTACAATTAAATTAGTGAATTTCCATAAATTATGAATTATTACAAGATAATGTGCTCAACTGTGCAGAAATATCTGAAATGATTACATTAATTGAGGAAAATTCTGGACAGTCCTAATTGTAACCTTGTGCCTATGGCTATAAACACCTGTCTGATACTATTTAAATCCACTGTTGCATAGATATGGCCTGAGCCAAAGAGATTATGCTCTGTCATAAAATGAAGGCATCTTCAACACATGGGTATTCTTTAAATAAATATTTTATATATAACTGAGAAAACGGTCTTATTCTACAAATGTTTTAGTCGGGTCACTCAGGATCTCTGTCTCAATGCACACCTCTACTCCATACAACTGTGGTGCTGCATGCATAATTAATAGACAATATTTGAGGCGTCTGGTAAAAATATCTTAACCTGATTCATGATTTGAAAGAAACACTAGAACACAGATTTGTCCAGATATGTAATGGCAAAATACCCATGGTCCTTCAGGCTCTCAAAGAGGTTCAAAATTGAATGTAATGGCTTCATAGTGTAAAGAACTGTCTTTCAATTCAGCACTAAGGCCAAGGGTGATATTCTGTGTTCCTGGTGGAGTTTCATGTATTCTTTGTATATCTGTGATGTTTGTGTTCTCTGTTCTGAGAGGTCTAAGTTAGGGCATCCTTCAGTCTCTGTAACAGGAATCATATAACATTCTTCAATCACATGCAAGCCATTGCTGGTTCTTTAAATGTCAAGCCATATTATCATCATGGAGATGATCCATTCACTTACTTCAATGTCATATTGTTTTAATTTACCATAAATATTGATGTGCCAGATGTAACTGGGACTCTGACTGTTGCATATTTGCTGACATAGTCTATCCCTGGCCCTCAGTGTGACACCCTCAGCATCTAGTAATCATAAAATCATGCAGATTGTTTTTCTGTCAGTATTCACTCCTTTAAGTAAACATGTCTGGTGCATCTATCGATAGCTGTGTGATGGGCCAGGCAGGTTTTTAAATGCAGGCAGCTATATCATTGGCTTGTGTTGTTGTTTTCTGTTCCCTAGCTGATGCTCAAAATTAGCTTCAGGGTGTGATTGCTTATCCTGAGTCTGTAACATGCAGTTCTTGAAAGCAGGGAACATGTGCATAAATTCAGCATGTCTTTCTTTGTAAGCATTCCAAGAATCAATGTGGTTGTCCGTAGAATAGGCCAATACAATACTATAATAGGAAAATGTAAGGATAATCCATACTCATAAACTAGTGAAATAAGTGTTGAAACCAGGAAACATTTAAATTAGTTGTTAATATTTGACCTTAACAATTAGGGATGTACAGTATTAGCTCAGTGATAAAGACATTGGACAATTTTTAAAAACAATTTTTAAACAAGACAATTTTTAAAAATGTGCAATATTACCTATGTGCAATATGTCTTCAGTGTAACCACTACTCTTTTTATACATTTTTGTTTTTCTAGATACTGTATATTATATTATGTCTTTATTCTTTATTTTTTTTTTATATGTTTTTGCTGCTGTAACTGAGAAATTTCCCCATTGTGGGACGACTAAAGGTATATCTTATCTTATCTTATCTTATCTTATCTTATCTTATCTTATCTTATCTTATCTTATCGGACAAATGACTGGAAGTTGTGTAATCAAATCCAAGAACCACCATCCTGCCACTGCTGAGCCCATGAACAAATCCTTAACCATCACCTACTCAAGTGTATTAATGATAGTTGCTTTGTATAACGGTGAACGGAAGTAAAATGACAGGTTGAACCAATCACGTTAATTGCCATGTGGCCCCAAGCACCAAGTGAACCACAGACCTCCATTTTGAAGAGAACCAGAAACATGTTCCCTGGACTGCGCCTGTACTCAAAAGCAGTGGTCACACTTTACCAGTTGTACCTGAAAAGGAGCTTGGATGTAGGCTAGTAAGTATCAGCAGATACTGTATCTTTAGTGACACAACCTCCTTTGGTTCACTCTTCATGGTACAGTATATGATGAGTCAGTGTTTGCCACTTTAAGAGAAATGACCTATGTGGTGTTTCTGATGTGAATTCAAGCCTCACATATTTAAACCTACACTACCAGCTTGCACTGTTGATCTCCTGATGTAAAAATAGGTGATATATTGTATCAGAATGCACACGTAAAAATACAGACACACAGAATCCTGTTGTTTGCACTTGTTATTTAACCTCAGGGTTAAACTCTAGAGTCGTTTATGTATATAAAGCAGTACTAAAGCTCCTCTGAATTCTGCACTTCATTGTGCTGTTGCATTGCCACTAACATCTCTTGCATTTATCTCAAGCCTGCTGTGAGCTCCTTCACTCTTTATTCCACTGATCATTCTTCCTGTTCTGGGGGCTGAGATTATGTTGCAGCAAAGGATAAGTTACCTTTTGCTTCCTAGGAGGCTTCACAGCTATGTCTGTTGTTTGCCCTCTGCTGCGACCGCTAACTCTCAAGTTAGAGCCAGAATATAGAGACGAATCGGTGCACAGAAGAGAAGTCAGAGGCAAGATCAGATCAGATTCAGACTACTCTAGGTTTACCAACCAGCAGGAATGACCAGAAAATCATTCATTCATCTTCTACCGCTTATCCGAACTACCTCGGGTCTAGGGGAGCCTGTGCCTATCTCAGGCGTCATCGGGCATCAAGGCAGGATACACCCTGGACGGAGTGCCAACCCATTGCAGGGCACACACACTCTCATTCACTCACACACTATGGACAATTTGATGCCAGAGATGCCAATCAACCTACCATGCATGTCTTTGGACCGGGGGAGGAAACTGGAGTACCCGGAGGAAACCCCAGAGGCACGGGGAGAACATCCAAACTCCACACACACAAGGTGGAGTCGGGAATCGAACCCCCAACCCTGGAGGTGTGAGGCAAACCTGATAACCACTAAGCCACCGTGCCCCCCTACCAGAATATCAAGTTTTCTTATACGTTTTCAACTTTGGGGCTTTTACCTGAATTAGGGTCATATGAAAAATTTCCAAAGATGTTCTATGTGTAAATATGCTATATATGTAACAATAATTAAAACTGTCAGATTATTATTCAATTTTTGTTAGGCTTCATTTGGAGTGCGCAATTTATAACCGATCTCAACATGTTGTTATAAAATTTCCATTCTAACTGTCAAAGAGTGCAGAAGTAAAAAAAAATCAAGTAATTAACCTTATGTGATCCTATACAGCCGTAATGCATATTTGTAATATTTATAGATACACGAGCAGCATTGTGCAGCATGACTTGTATACGTACATAATGCATGCTTGATATTTCACTGACATGTAGCTTCAACAACAATATTGTTCTTTCCTAAAACACTGAGGCTATTACATAGTACACTGTGCTAACAAGTACATCATGACAAAAAGTCATTTATATAAGAATTCCTCTTTTAGATAGGTATTTTCAGTTGAAATCACCCTATTCCTACTGTAGCAGCAAGCAATGTGCAATTGAAGTGGATTCATTGGATTGGCTATTTCCAGTCAAACTATGATACAGATCGTATCATATTGGTTGCTATCATCCAAGCATTTGAAATGTATTTGATCACTTCTTATTCTTAAGAATCATAAAACAAAACTTGTATTTGAAATTTTAATGAAATATTGGTTCTTATAAAATTTGGTTTGTTTGAGCTCAGAAAGGTTTATGGTGGCCCTTAATACTGTATTTTGACATGGGTTCCACCAAGAGAAAATAGAAAAAACGCACCAGGATCAAGCATCAATTCTTGAGGCAAAATGTGCAGTACAGCAGTACTTCAAGACCAAAAATGGGAAATAGCTACAGGTTTTACTTTGATTTATTTTGTGCTTTGTCTGTGATAGAAACAAGACACGAGCTGGATTGATTTCAGATCTGTTCCTTTTCATTTTCATTTATAAAGCAACTTTCCAAGGCCCAAAAGTAATACAAATAACCCAACAGAAATATAATACATTACCATGGCTGTGCACAGGAATATATATCCTGATGTTACAGCACCCCAGTAACATTTATACACTGTTAATAACATGGCCCTCTTTTTCCTATTATTTCCTAAAAAATGCAGTATACGTGTCAAAAATACTCAAAGCTCAAAGTGGACTTTATAGATAATAGATAGAAAGCTAAATGATATGTTGCTTATTTGCCTGATTATAAACCTTCATTTTGCAGACCATCATGTGCAGACCAGGTTACTGTCTGTGCGGAATTTCATATATTCCCCCATATGGGTTTCCTCTGGGTTTTTCATTTCCATCTCACAAAAACATGCCACTACTCGATTTGGCTGCTCTAAATTACCCCTAGGTGTAAGTGAGTGTGAATGTGTGTTTCTATCTGCACCATGAAGGACTGGTGTCCTCTCCAGGATACACTGTATTCCCGCTTCATGGCCAGGGTTCGCAGGATAGGACCTGGAAACACTGCAGCTCACACCATAATGAAAAGTTTACTAAATGCAAATAAATGAATGAATTGCAGAAATGCACTTTGTCTGTAAACATACCATCCAAACAATAGTGGCTTCTTCGGTAACTGTCAAGCCCCTAGCCCCTTGTTAAATGACTCATACTGCATGTGTTACAGCAGGGAAAATACAAAAATAATGTTAAAGTGTAAAAATAATACAAATCAATGATAACAACTTCACAAATCTTAATAATTCAAGTAATATGAAAGGTTATCTTTAATAGCCTATCTGCATAAATGAAGCATCATATGACTGTCAAATTACTTAAACATAAATAAGAGGCAGAAAGAGCTTTATTAAATCTTCGAAAATATTCACTCCTGAAGGGTTTTTCTTGGTACCTTCTATGAATAAAAGACTCTGTTTAAAGGTTTCCCCAGAGGAAAAAACCCCAAAGAATCCATTTCAGGATATTGACATCTTTTAAATTTCCAATATAAATAGTTATGTTAATAAATGGCTTTAGGGAAGGAGTTGGTTGGAAAAGCATTAAAAAAAGTGCATGGCAAGGGACCCAGGGACTGCATTTAAGAACAACTGCTTTAGGAAATAGAACTTTTATTAGTATGTTTATATTGTGTACATTTTTAAATGTAAACTATGGAATAATGTTGGGCTGTTAAACAAAAGCTTATGTAAAATATGTCAACTAATGTTTCTGAATGGTGCAACTGTCTAACGTTTTGCATAATATGATAATTTCACTCAAAGGAGAAGAAGCAGAAGCCTTTATTTTTCTCACATGTACATTACAGCACAGTGAAATTCTTTCTTTGTATATCCCAGTGTTGGAGGTTGGGGTTAGAGTGCAGGGTCAGCCATGATACAGCACCCCTGGAGCAGAGAGGGTTAAGGGTCTTGCTCATGAGTCAAACAGTGGTTCGAACCCTGACCTTTCGATCAACAACCCAAAGGCTTTACCATTCGAGCTTCTACTACCTATTCATCAGTCATTATTTATTCATCTTCAGTATCTGTGGACATTTTACTGGTTATTTTGCCTTGCAACTCCAGGTTGGGGATTCAACTCCTGTCCCTGCACTGCATGCATGCATGCATAGAGTTTACATGTTCTCCTGATGATTCGGGTTTGTTTCCTGTAGGCACGGTGGTTTTCTCTCCATAGTGTCTGTCCATAGTGTGTGAATGTGTGTATTTTTGTGTGAGAGATTGTGCCCTGTGAAGGGTTGGCACCCTGTCCAGGGTGTCCCCTTGGATGGACTTCAGGTTTGCTGTGAATCTGGGTAGGAATAGCAGTATAAAACATGGATATATCTATAAACCAACACACACCTATTTGCATTATTTGTGTTGACATTGTGTGTGGGGCTGATCAAGGAAACAGCCACAAATGATCCACCAGTGGGATCCAGTCTCATTTGGCTTCCTCCCAATGATTCAGCCATTTCCAGTTCTGCAGTTCTCCTCTCGAGACATTTGTTTCTTTCCTCTGCTCCATCTTTCTCTGTGCCTTGTTTGGGAGGATAAACAGAGCTGCCACCACAGACGATACGCTCTCGCATAACTGGGATTTAATTACCGGTTCCTCATGCTCTGCCAAAACCCGAAATTTGATAAATCTGATGCCAGCCATAGCAGGGTAAAGAACTTTTTCTCTTATTTCAGGCAAATATCTACTCCCTTACCGTGATATTAATTTTAATAAGCAGTGTTGTGAAGTTCTGTTAAAGCTTAAAACCCAGTATTATAATGTCAACATTATTAGGAAAAGAGCCAAACTACACTGAATCCACTTATCTAGGAATTTAGGAAGAGTAATGCTAAATCTGTCACAGTAATTACATAATTGCTTAGTTACAGCATGCTGATCAGGATTATTTAAAATTATTGCAAATAATTGAGGGTTTTCACAATCAAATGGTTCCATATAATTATATGTAGCCAGTAAACACAACATTGAGCCACTGATCAAACAGCTTCAAATGTTTTTTTTTTCATGGAACACAGCACATTTTATGGCAGTAATTAAAAAGATTCTCTAGGTGAAACATTTTGCAGATATACAAAACATTCAAGATTCTGTACTTTAATACATCAATTCACTTTTTTTTTTGTTTTGTTCTTGCATTCATTAGTTTTATCCTGGTCAGGGACATGGTGAACCTTGAAATGTTTTCTTTACATACTTTTTAATTATTAAAAATAGTTACTTTTAATTTCATTAATATTGTATTTCATTAATAAGGCTAAAATTTTCAGGGTATTATTTGTTCTATGTCTTTTGACTTTTTGGTTTTGTATGTGTAATATTACACTAGTGTTAACTGGGGATGTGGTAACCTATTGGTTAAGGTGTTTTACTACTGATCGGAAGCTCATGGGTTTGAATCCCATGTTCACCATGGTGCTGCTGCTGGGCCCTTAAGCAAGGCCCTTAACCCTAAGTTGTATAAATTGAAATAAAAATGTAAGTCACTCTGGATAAAGGTGTCTAAAAAATGTAAATTATCCTTTTATCAGTGGCATAAAGTTGACTAACATTGACAAGTTGACAAATCACGTACTAATGTTTAATTAATGTTTAGTGATGCTTAGACTTCCTTTGAACCATTCTTCACAAGTAATACCTAAAACACTCCAGTACACCAGTGTGTCTACAGTAAGTGTTGTTGAATGCTTGATTCTGATTGGCCATAAGATTTTTTTTTTTTTGTACAGCACAGCACAGATGAAGGGATTTGTGGTACAAATGTTAAAGTTTTCTCTGAGGAGATATTTTTCCTTGATTTCTTCCATAGTTTAGTTGTGACCCATTCCCATCCACCAGGCATCTCTCCCTTATCACACAACAGTGACCAACTGGGGATGGCAAAGGCTATCACATTCTTCCTCTGAGGCACGTAGAACCTCACATCATGATGGAGTTCAATTCATGATGAGAGGTTCAGAAAATGGATGGATGGATGGATGGATGGATGAAATGTATGGTGTTTTGTAAAATAAGCTAAATAGAGCTTGAAATGCATTCAGGTAGATGTGCTGTCTGCTTTTTTTGAGGAGACGCTTTGGTTTAAATAATAAAAGTACAATGTTGCATTAGGTTTTTTTTTTTAATCAGATTTCTAGGTAGTGGTTTTATATCTCACACAGTCTCACACATATAAATAGATACAGCTTTCTCCTTATTTGAAAAAAATAAATAAATAAAAAGATTCTGCCCCTGTAGCCACAACAAACAAAGGGTGACTCAAATATTTTCCAATAACGTGTATTTTGGTTGTAGGTTTATACATAGAAGCTGTAATGGTTTCCCCAGCAGTACAACCTGAAGATCACTTTCAATTGCTAGCTGGAACTTTTAGAGCGTATGCTGGATATTACTGTTCTAGGTCAATAATAGATTACATTGATTAAACATAATCTAATTCATTTAAAATTAGAACCTCTGAACTGAATTAAAATCAACTGTAAATTCCTTGATTGAGTTTCTTCATTTTTACACAAGGGTTCAGGTGAACTGAATGTAATGACTATAACCGCCAGTGAGTAAGTGGCAATCCTCATTGAATGGTGATTTTTTTATTAATAATAAACCCATAATATAAAATATAAAATAAATTGTCTTCATTTTGCTCTAATATTTTCCTTATTTTTGTTTCTATTATCGTTAACGGTTATTGAACAGCAATGTTGTTTAATTTTTCTTTCTACAGAGGACTTCACAAACAACAAACAAGCAAATACAAGCTGTACGGCTTGTCCATCATGTTTATGTGTCATAGTGCACAGGCAGTCCATACTACAGCAATCTATAAAAAACAGGAAGTGAAGAGCTAGTTTGACAGTGTGAGATATAAACCCAGGATTAGAGCAGATTTACTGATATATTTTCAGGAGGTCATGGCAAAGATGGCTGATGTTTGTATTGTTGATAGTTGATTGTTGATAACAGAAAAGGTCTATAGCTTTGCTTAGGATGGCTTCATTTTAAAGAGATATATAAACTAAACCACCTAGACTTTACCGCAGTAATGGGGAAGTCCCTTAAGCTGAGTTTGTACTGAACAAATTACAAGCAATTAGCAATAAACAATAGCCTTATGAATGTCTGCCTACAAAGTGGAGCTGTTTTATTAAATTTAATTTAATAAAACAGCAACACAGAATTGTAAAAGTACCTTGCCTTTGTCTGCCACTAATGCTCAAACTCTCATCGTTAGATCAGACTGGATACTGTAAGTCCGACACAAAGCAGAGTTTCCATTAACACTCATGATTCGCATCTCTAAATGGTTTGTAGTGTGTGTGTGAGATTGAGCGCATTGTTCCATGCTGGAACCCTATCCAGCATGTCTCCCAATGGGTGCTTATCCTACACAGTGACCCTGTGTAGGATAAGCACTACAGACACGGGATGGATGGAACAACTATGAGACAAAATAGGTTGTCATCACTTATTAATAACAACTATACACAGCCACTCCCTCACATCTGTTTTTTTGTCTCTATTGAGGTTCATTCATTCATTCATTTTCTACCGCTTATCCGAACTACCTCGGGTCACGGGGAGCCTGTGCCTATCTCAGGCGTCATTGGGCATCAAGGCAGGATACACCCTGGACGGAGTGCCAACCCGTCGCAGGGCACACACACACTCTCATTCACTCACGCACTCACACACTATGGACAATTTTCCAGAGACGCCAATCAACCTACCATGCATGTCTTTGGACCGGGGGAGGAAACCGGAGTACCCGGAGGAAACCCCCGAGGCACGGGGAGAACATGCAAACTCCACACACACAAGGCGGAGGCGGGAATCGAACCCCCAACCCTGGAGGTGTGAGGCGAACGTGCCCCCCTCTGCTGAGGTTTATAAGACAAAAAAAGAAACCAGGGGAAAATCTTATGGCAGAAAATACAGTATAAGGAATTTTTTAAAGAGTTGATACTATAGACTCCATAAATATAAAATAAACCTCTGTTTAGTGAAAGAATCATCATCATGATAATAATTTTTTCTTTGTTAAGTAACAACTTATTTATTATTTATTCTGTGTATTATTGGGCTGAGATAAGCCTGTGAATAAATAGTTACATGACTGCTTTGGTATGTCTGAACTTCTGACTATTCTGCCTCCAGTAAAAGACTAAAACTTATGGACATGTAATATATATGTATATTTGCATAATAGTAAAATATAGGAGGGTGCTTTAGAGGTTTGCAGGCTGACGTTTTCTTTTTGGTCATTGTCCTTATACAGTTTACCTGGCATTAGTAAAGAAATGAAGGAATTATTTTAAACCATTTTAGTGTCATAAATACCGCCGGGAATTCATATAATTTTAACAGCTATTTATTAATTAATCATGGATCAGAGTGTCTTAAATTTTTAATAATTACTAGATTCTTCAAATGATGAATTGTTGCCCTCTACTCATTGACAGAGTGTGTTTTCTTCCGGTTCCCTCTGGATACAAAACAGGACAGAAAGAGAGAGCGAGGGAGAGAAAGAGAGAGAGAGGGAGAGGGAGAGAGAGCGAGAGAGAGAGAGAGGAGGCTTTGTGATTCGTACCACATGAGCTCATTGCTAGAAGAAGGCACTCAAGAGGAACAACAGCTTTGAGCATGCCTGGGACATTCTCTCTCTCTCTCTCATACACTCACAAACACACTCACACACATACAAACACATAGGCACACGTGCATGAGTGAGAAAGGGAAACTATTGGCTCTGCTTTTCAATCTAAATGCAAATGCATGGAACGAGAACTCATGAACAAAAGAGGCGGTACAACAAAGGGAAGGAAAACAAAAGGGCAAAATTAGAAAACACTTGTATCATGTATGTTGAAGTGCTTGCATGGCAGGTTATATGTGGGTGTGAATGTAATTTAAACATGAGGTTTGAATATGTCTGGCAGTATTGTTTCAGGCTGCTATGTTCTGTGGCAAAGCACCTGTGAGCTCAAGGAATGTGACAATTTTTCCCCCCATAATGAGCTAGTCGGTGTGATGTGTAGGCGTTGCTGTACGCGTGATTAGCCACAGCCATGGTGATGAGGTAATCTCCAGTCGACATGACCGTCACCAGGATTGTGAAGTGTATAATGATGCTTTTACCGAATTACACACATGAAATGCAGTGATAAGTATAGAAAATGGTGACAGCTCTGCGTGCCAGTCTTAGTACCAAATGAAAAGTCATCGTTTTGTTCCATTAATGTTTTTATTTTTGTCTTGAAATTCACCCCCCTGTTGAGCAAAACCATTAGACTAGCGATTTAGTAAACGCAAAACAGTTTTATGGGTGTTTTTTTCCAATTGCTAATTAGCATGAGGAACGATTTAATGAAAGAGAGTGTTAATAGAATATTATTCAAGGAATATTAGAAAGAAGTGAGCAATGGTATTATTTTCCATTACAAAAATCTATTTATCAAATTGAGTAAGATTCTAATAAAGTTCTGTCACACCAAGCAGAAAGAAAATTAAATGGCCCTGTAAAAATGTTATTGCAAGGTTTTATTGACCTGTTGACCTACTGTATATGGACTCTCTTGCTTGAAACTGGACACCTGACCATCTCCAGCCTCATATCCAGCCTGGAATGTTCTGTTTTTGAACATTCCAGATTTAGTCAACCTTTGCTGTTAATACAGTAAGCTTCACTCTTCTGTTTAGGCTTTCCACTAGATGTTGGAGCATGGCTGTGGGGATTTGTGTTAATTCTACTGCATGAGTGTTAGTGAGGTCAGTCAATGCTTGGACACATGAGATCTTTCACTCCAACCTTGACAAACCATGCCTTCATAAAGTGCGCTTTATGCATAGGGGCATTGTCACGCTGGATCAGTTTTGGGTCTCTTGGTGGGCTATATTTATTTATATTTATATATCTATATTCTGAGTCTACAGATGCCAAACAATTAATAATACTAGCTTAAAACCATGTTGTGTGCATTTTATAATGTTCAAGCAATGACTGAAAAGCAACACAAGATTTTCTTTATTTTTTTTAAACATGAAGGTGAAATGTATTCATTCCCCAAAATGTGACATGGTCTAAAAATGGGTTTTATGAATGGCTATTAATATCATTGCAATAACTAGCTAGGACCAAACCTCTGTAGTTTCAGTAGGTTTTTTTTGCCTCCAATGTGGCATCTCCGGTTGTCAAATTCAATCTAGAAACAGTGACATCCTGATAATGGGGTGACAGAATGAACTCCACTGTGCGGAAAAACACTACTCAATCATCAGTGATCACTGTTTCTCAGCTGAGCTCAGAACAACTGAGGAGGATACTGTGGGTTTGCCCATAGACTTAATCGCTACACTACAAGACTTCTGCTTGGTCATTAATATATGGGAAATTAAGTGGTTTGTAAAATATGTAGTTTATAAAATTTGTAGCATTGGTGGTTTATAAAATGCTACTTGCAATGTTGATAGCCAAATTAGCCTGCTAGTGGAAGTAACTTTATACACATCACATCTATGCTAGCTGATGGCATTTTTGCCTCTTAAACTAATCACTGAATAGAAATGTATAGTATAATGGTTAATTCTAGCTGAATATGATACATAGGTATAACTGTGAGTCCTGATTCCCTGCATCTACTGCAACAGGCTTTACCGATTCTCACAGAGGAGCTAATATATTTGAGAAATAATAACTATGGAACCCCTGCAAAAGCACATTTCTTGCTTGAATAGGATATTGACCTCAGTCCTTGAAAGCCTCAAATATTAAACCCAGTATCGAGTACCAGGATGTGTATATTGACTATTATGTGAAGGACAAGAAAACCCACAGTCTTTAAAGATCTGACATTTATCTCATTATTTTTTCCTCTGACGCAAACACTAAACAGCAATATTCTGCACTTAAAGGCTGGGAAACAAAAGCTGTCTCCTCTTAGCTGTCTCCTCTCTGGCATTTCACTTTCTTTTTTTCTGTACGAGTAAGGCATCCTTGAGTGCTTTTGTAAGTCAAACAGTTGCCGTGAAAACCTACAAGTGCCATGGAGTCCACTTGAGTCCAATTAACAAGGGTTGGCTGGTGGAGTGATTTAAAGGAATACCTCAGCATGAAATGCTAATGTTGCTAACACTTATGACTGAAAGCCAGGAAACCCTGACAATTAGTGTTATATTAAGGTGTATCATAATCTGTAGATTTATATATTTGTTTGTATTATTACATTTATTTTTGAGGGCTGTTACAATTATGCTAATTAGCACATTACTGTATTTTGGTGTAAACTGCACTACTTTCGAATATTATTTACAATAAACATGTTTATTATATATTATTAGCTGTGATTAAAGCAATGACAAGATCATTTATTTCAGCAGTAGCTTTTTGAGAGCATTCTATGTTTTGTTTTTTTGCCTCTTTGGTTTTAATGTGTTACTGGGTTGTATTAGCACAACTTCGATTAGCTTTGTATTTTAACTTCTCAAGTTAAAGGGTATTTGTTATGTCAGCATTATGTCAACAATATGTCTTGTTGTGTGAGGGTCGCGAGGAAGATGCTGGTTACAGGCCGGATATTAGCTAAGCATTTATTCAGTCCGTGATTTTCAGCTCACTTTCCTAAAATATTTAAAAGGAAACGTCATCACCAACTTTTAGTTAAAATGATGTCTGCATGCATGTGTATGTGTGTATGTTATTCAATACACAATCCACCAGCTCAGCCACTCCCTCTCTTTCATTATAGGAGTCACTGAAAGCAGAAGGAGACACAAATAAGTAAACTTGCAGTAATATCACGCGTTACTTGCTGGTTCAACCCGCCTCCTCTCCGCCCCCCAGTCGATGCTCGACCACGCCCCTGCTCCCATCGCCACAATGTAATTGTAAATTTTTGTGAAGTGCAGGATGTTTCTTCAAAAAAAAAAAATCTATACACAGATATTGTCTCGTGATTGAAAATATAAATACCATCTTAACACGTGTCATAAACATACAGTGTAAACACCCATCAGTGTAAACACCCATCAGTGTAAACACCCATCAGTGTAAACACCCATCCACTGCAGAAGCAGATTTATATTGAGGCTGAGAAAATCTCAAAACAACTCCATGTATCTACCGACTGCCACAATGGCTTTGCCGATAATTCTATAAATATCGAGCGAAAATCCCAGCACTGTTTGCATTCGAGGCTTGCTGGCCAGACCGCTGATCTCCGACAGTGCTGTTTTCAGTAATGAAAGTTCATGATCAAAGCTCAGAGCAACAGTTGCGCCCTTGTGAAAAAGCTGCAATTTTTTCCATCCTGCTTTGTTTGAACAAAAATCCACTTAAATGTACCACTGACTGTGTGCCTGCAACAGCTCTTTTTGCCCTTGACAAATATTTGACAACATTATGCAGCTCCAGAAATGCAATTAGAATTTCGATTAATACAGCATTATTCAAACTGTTGAATATTGAGGAGCGAGATAGACAGATAGTGTGGGGAGTAATACGATCTTCTTGGCTTAAGTGACGTGTTGAAACAAGGGAGGGAAGGCTGCTTTGATCTTCCGTATTAATTACGGTCTAATTGAGGGAATTCTCTGTTGCACACCTCTCTAATCTCTTTGAAGCCTGCCACCATTCAGTTCCTCGTATACTTGCCATGTATTATCTACCCCCAACACACACACACCACACACACTCATATTGACAGGTCCAACAGCACATTGCCCTTCTTTTTTCTCACACGAGAGAAAAAAATCTGTTAGAAATGACATTTTGCCAACCTCTGCGGCCTTCTGACATGCGCCTGCTCATATGGCGTAGGCATGGCCACTTGCTCATTAACAATCGCTATTTTGAGATCCTAAACCTCAAATTCTGAGGCACTGACTATACAGCAGGAGGAGAGGGGTGTGCGTATTAGCAGGCGAGTTTTTGGACATCCTCCAGAACTGACAAGTGAGACTGTAGTGCCGTGCCTGCTGCTCGCTCGGCTCCCATCTGGACAGGCGACGAGCGAGTGTGATCAACATGTGGCTCTAAAGAGGACCGGGAAGAGAAAAACAACGGGCATGTTCAAACAACTGAGGACAATGATCAAATAATTTGAGGTGAAAATGTATTGTCAATTTAGATTTCGGTTTCTCTGATTAACTGGAGGATTTCATCAGATTACACCAGATTTTCATGCTCCTATTTATAGATTTTTTTTTTATTTTTTTTATGGCAGCTGATGGTTTTTCCGCATCAAATCTCAGGGGCCACTGCTTCGATCCTGAGCATAGCTTACTGATTGTGTAGGTTTTCTCCTTGTTCTCTGGTTTCCTCCCTAATTCCAAAACACGTCAGTGGGTACATGGCCTAATTAAACCATTATACCATGATTGACTGGTCTTCTGTTCAGTGCAGATAGACTCTAGATCCACCAAGCAAGATAAAGCAGGATTCTAAAGATGAATGAACGAACTAGACAAAATGAGACATTATCACAAAAAGTCTTTACAGCCAGCCAGCACTTAATCCATCCTAATGCCATGCTTCTTACTTCAGAGTTCTCATAAATTAGATGCTATTGTATATTTCTGGAGATGATACTACTTAGAAACCCTGAAGATGGCTCCAGTCAAGTCTCCATGAGTGAACAGTTGAAAACCTCAAGATAGACTTCATGTTAAAACTAGAATGAATTTGCTAGATGTTCACTGTAATTGCACTTTTTGTCCATATAGTAAACAGTTACAAAAAGAAAAAGATTTCACCCAAATGAGGATGTTTCCTTTTGAGTCTGGTTCCTCTCAAGGTTTCTTCCTTATATCATCTCAGGGAGTTTTTCCTCACCACCGCCGCCTCAGGCTTGCTCATTAGGGATGAATTGATATAGTGATATATTTCTGTAAAGCTGCTTTGTGAGCAGAGTCCATTGTTAAAAGCGCTCTATGAAGATCCATAATTAAGCAGGACAGCAATGACAGAGGGAACAAACCCACTTCCGTAAACAGACTAAAGTGGAACCAGGACTCAGTAAACTGAAACTTTCTTGTGGGACACCAGATTATATGATTAATTGTGTAGACACATTCTCATTAGTACTGCAGTTTATGCTTGTTGATTAATCGAGTCATTTTTCCATAAAAACTAGTGTGTTTAAAAGTAGGTGATTGTGACAAAGAAAGGCAGCTTAGGCATAAATCATTGCCCATTACAGGCACAGGCCTCAGAACACGGAGAACATCTCATTTCCTTATAAAATCTCTAGCTCGGCTTTGAATAATATTACACCCTCACGCACCCTGTTGATAGTTGTCTTAATTCCAGTTGCTCTCTAACACAGCATTTGTTTCTGTTGCATGCAGTCGCTGGCTCACAATTACAGTCATGCTGCAAAAACTCAAGGTTTCTTAATCTAATCATGTTTCGTAATAACGTGGCAAGTCTTTTTTTTATGTAATTAGTTACCATTGATGCATTGTAATGATTCTCGGAAGCAGTCTAATTAGATTTGAATCATTAATGAGAAACTTGTGGTTGATGAAGTTTCACTGAGCATGTGAGATGTTCACACACACTACACACAGGCTAAGGGAAACTACAAAACTTGACCAATCTTGTTAAAAAGGAAATATACGTACTTACTGTATTATATCATTCTCTTACAGATGTGTGTGTGTGTGTGTGTGTGTGTGTGTATATTGTTGGCAGATCTCCAGAGTTCTCTTTGCATTTCTCCCCAACCGTCCATCTGTCACCAGTCTTGCTACGAGTGTGAGCTATTGAGTGAGAACTTCTGGAAACATCTTAAGACATCATCATTTTCAGATCAGAGATAGATTTCTGATATCTCAAGCTAAGGAACCCAGCCTTTTTTCTTGGTTCATAAGAACGGTATAAAGGTGTTAATGTGCTAAATTCTTTGGAATCTGGCAACAATAATTCAGGAACCAGGAGAGCGGTTATTATTACCTGTTATTACCTTCACTTCAGACTAGTATGACTTCAGAAAGGTTTTACCAGCTGATACATAGACACTGCAGGTCTAGTATATGTAGAAGAAAAGGAGGAGGGGAAAAAAATGAAGGATGCCTAATGTTGTAGGCATTCGTCTAGTAGTACTAGCGTTCATCTCTGGGCTTGGTGAATTTACTTACATTGACAACACCTGAAATGAGATACACATCATTTTCAGGTGAATATAAAATATAATTCATAAAATGTTCAAAAGATTTTATCAAACTTAAAAAAAAAAAAGGTACTGATAAACATAAATAAACATAAACTTGCACGATCACTTGGATTGTTTTCTTATAGCAACGACAACGAGTTAAAGTCCTGTATCTCCCACATGAGAGTCTGGTTCCTCTCAAGGTTTCTTTCTCATATCGACTCAGGGAGCTTTTCCTAACTGTCGTTGCCTCTGGCTTCCTCATTAAATATAAAGTAAAAGTAAACTTTATCATTTTTATTCAGATTTTTTACATTCCTACAAAGCTGCTTGTCTTTTGTTAAAATCGCTATCCAAATAAAATGGAATTGAATTGAAAATACGTCATCATATGGAGGGGCTACTTTTGCTAGTGCCCACTCGCAATCAAAACAAAAAGTTGTTCTTTCATAAAAGACAAAAAACTTTCCACTGCATTCATCTCTGTGAAATTGGATTTTATATGTGCTTTGAAACAAACCGATTAAAATCCAAAGTATATGATTGTGTAATGTACGTGAAACTAAACATAGGCCGCGTTTACCGGCATGCACTGAAAATGACATCAAGCTTTATTCATTGACTTTCGATCACGTACTGTATGAACGATTGCACGTACTCACCCTCGTAAGGAAGCTCTCTATATGATCAATAACAATAGAGTCAGAGGAAAGGAATGAAAAACAAATCATTAAAATGAATTCTTCCTTCATATGACTCACTATGGACAAATGAATTAGTAATTTATTCATTGTCAATTTATTCAGCTGCTTTAACCTGGTCAAGGTCACAGTGAATCCTGAGAGATTTCCCAGGAATGCTGGGTGCTAGGAGGGGATACACAATGGATGTGAATCCAGACCACGCATTCATACTCATTTACACCAAGGGGTAATTTAGATTAGGTAGACCACCTACTGGTATGATTTTGGACAGTGTGAGAAAATTGGAAAACCTGGAGGAAACCCATGCAGACATGTGGAGCTCAGAATCAAACCAGGGACACTAGATGATTACGGCTAGGAGCTATTAGTATAGAGTATGAGTTTACACAGGGAGAGAGAGAGAGAGAGAGAAACACACACACACACACACACACACATACACACACACACACACACACACACACACACACACACACATACACACACACACACACACACACACACACACACACACACACACACACACACACACACAGTTCTCTTATATTCTCCTTGCCCACAGGTCAGCTTAATTTGCATTATCAGCC
The DNA here is from genome assembly GCF_030014155.1 of Tachysurus vachellii. Lineage (NCBI taxonomy): Eukaryota > Metazoa > Chordata > Actinopteri > Siluriformes > Bagridae > Tachysurus > Tachysurus vachellii. Next base: position 7,416,179 of record NC_083483.1, on the reverse strand, counting down.
ATGGTCATGCTTGTTAAGTGTTGCCCAAATGTGTTCCACACTAGCCCTGAATCTCCGTCTTTCGTTTTTTTCTTCATATCTGATTTACGCTATAGACATCATGCATGAGAATGCCTCTGTAACCTCTGACCTCAGCCTTGAGCACAGCAATGGGAGAAGAATACACAGTGCATAATTGCAGAGCACTCGGGCATTACTCTGCTTTATTTGCAATCCCGAATCCCAGAAGGCACTGCATGAGGATTAACCTTTTGACCTGGGTCTAATACTGGGTATCTCTGAAGGAGTTGGGTTTATTTGTAGCTCTGAAAACTTGCAAAACTTTTAAGATTGTGTTTTGCAATAGTTTGAGAGTTTCTAGTTATTATAGTCTTTTATTTATTCTAGTCTTATTCTAGTTATTCTAGTCTATCTCAACTGAATCAGATGAAATAACATTTAGAAAAGGATGTAAGGTAAAGATACATTTATCAAACATAGGTGAAGTCATTTTCACAACCTTTATGCATACTTTAGATAAAATAACTTTCAAAGCTTTCATATCTAAAGCACTTAAAATTTAGTCATTAAAATACTTTACAAAGCCTTTTTAATTGTGGATTAATGTATGAATCAATTTAACAGCTCATGGTTGAAACAGTGGGGCACGGTGGCTTAGTGGTTAGCACGTTCGCCTCACACCTCCAGGGTTGGGGGTTCGATTCCTGCCTCCGCCTTGTGCGTGTGGAGTTTGCATGTTCTCCCCGTGCCTCGGGGGTTTCCTCCGGGTACTCTGGTTTCCTCCCCTGGTCCAAAGACATGCATGGTAGGTTGATTGGCACCTCTGGAAAATTGTCCGTATTGTCCGTAGTGTGTGAGTGTGTGAGTGAATGAGAGTGTGTGTGTGTGCCCTGCGATGGGTTGGCACTCCGTCCAGGGTGTATCGTGCCTTGATGCCCGATGACGCCTGAGATAGGCACGGGCTCCCCGTGACCCGAGGTAGTTCGGATAAGCGGTAGAAAATGAGAGAGTGAGTGAGTGCTTGAAACAGCCTTCTCTATTAGATATCCATTATAAGCTACAAAAAAGGGGGATTTTATTCGTTTATCACAACTTCCTTCCATCCTTTGGGTCACAAGGAATCTGGAGTCTATCCCAGGGGACTCGGGGGTCAAGGTGGGTGACACTCTGGACAGTCTAGGAGCAATCACACACACTCATTCAAACACTAGAGACAATTAAGGAAAGCCAATCAGCTGACCCTGCATAGCTTTGGACTGGAGGAGGTAACCAGGAAACCCTCACAGCACAGGAAGAACATGTAAACACAAACACAGGGCAGATTGAATTGAACCATCAACTGCAGAGGTGTGAGGCAAAAGCGTGTTTCAACCACAATCACTTAATTGTGTTAAAATGTTAGAAATGATCTGCAAGTCCCCAAACGATAAGTATGTGAATTTCTTAAAGTTCATAAGGAAAGTAGGTTTTCTCATTCTTTATTTTTCTGTATTTTCTCTTTTATGGAATAGACTGATGAAGTCGGCCCTTTTTCCTAAATCATAGAGGCCCTTTTTCCTAAATCATTTTCCTAAATCATCTAAGGCACAAGTCCCCTGCCTTGTGCCTGGAGTACCTTTGGAAGTATAGAGGTTCCCCTATAGGATAAAGTGATTCGGAGGAGAAAATGGAAGGATGGATGGATGTCTATAGCTATTTTCTCCTCAAACTACCACTTCTACTACCTATCATTGACTTTCAGTACAGTTAGGGCTTGTGAAGGCGACACATTTAGCTTGGTTTTGCCATTTCCCAATGAGTTTTATCCAGATTTAACAATTTCTCCAACAAGTTTTGGGTGAAATGGTTTAAAATAAATTATATCACCTTCACCAAAAAAACCTTCTGCTCACTTAAAAAAGCCCACAACAAACTTCTCCTTCCACACAAACCACCAGGAAACTTGAGGCCATTCTCATCTTAGCTGCTTAAGATTCCTTTGTCCAAACTACACAGCTTTGGTAATCGAAGCTCCAAAATTGCACCCTGTCTGTAGGAATCCCTGCTTCAATCCCTCAAACAATCCCTCTCTCACTCCTCACTGAAATCCTGTCTCTAAACCTCCCTGTTTGCCCAAACGTTCTTTATTCTTGTGACTTAGTTCATGCTGGCTTATGATTATTGTTTTCTGTTGTCCTCAAAAGATAAAAAATTTAAGGGTCATTGTCTTTGTCATTGAAAGCCCTATGTAGGGCAAAATAAATGAGCTGGAGCTATTCTTACAGTGCAGTCACCCCTCACACTGCCCACTCGACTCCCCTCCCCTTTCGTCTCATCTTACTTGCAGCAGTCGTGGAAAAAGAAAAAGGACCATATGAAGTAATATGTGTAATTCAAAGTGCAATCTATGTGTGGTGGTGAGAAGAATGATTACAGACCTAATGTCACAATGACGCACAAACAAGACGATTTTTTTGTGCCATAACGTCTTCGATAACCTGATGTGACTCCTGAGGTGACAAAATCTGAGCTGTTTCGAGTGAGATTCATGTGACGAGAAAACAAGCCTAATGCACAATCATATATTTTATACCACTGCTCCATCTTCTGCTCATTCTGAATACTGCATGTAGGCTGAGTTGTGAGAGTGATTAAACTGCCTAATAGAGAAAGCAGTTGTACCATCAGAAAGAAGAAGAAAAAAATTGGGATATCCTGCTTATCACCTGCTCTGCATCTGTTTACCAACCCGATGCAGAGCAGGTGATAAGCAGGATATCCCAATTTTTTTCTTCTTCTTTCAGCTGCTCCCTGTTCAGGGTCAGTTGTTCATACAAGTTGGGGTCAGAGCACAGGGTCGGACATGATACAGTTTCCCTGGAGCAGAGTGGGTTAAGGGCCTTTGCTCAAGGGCCCAACAGTGGTAGCTTGGCAGCACATGGGTTTGAACCCCAAACCTTCTAAACAGGGAATATCGTTATTGATTTTTCATAATTAATTAAGATTATTAAGATTTTTATAGGAGGGCACGGTGGCTTAGTGGTTAGCACGTTCGCCTCACACTTCCAGGGTTGGGGGTTCGATTCCCGCCTCCGCCTTGCGTGTGTGGAGTTTGCATGTTCTCCCCGTGCCTCAGGGGTTTCCTCCGGGTACTCCGGTTTCCTCCCCCGGTCCAAAGACATGCATGGTAGGTTGATTGGTGTCTCTGTCCATAGTGTGTGAGTGTCTGAGTGAATAAGAGTGTGTGTGTGCCCTGCGATGTGTTGGCACTCCGTCCAGGGTGTGCCCGATGACGCCTGAGATAGGCACAGGCTCCCCGTGACCCGAGGTAGTTCGGATAAGCAGTAGACAATGAATGAATGAATGAATGAATGAAAGATTTTTATATGAAATTGATAGTCTCCCATCTCAGCACTTTGTAACAGACATCAATAATGTTTCCAATACAGAGTTTCTATTTTTCATTTCCTCAAAAAAATAGTTTAGTGAAGGAAACAGCTGAGTATTTAGGACTGTTTGTAGGCGTTTTAATAGTGTAAAACTGGTACTAACTGACTTTTGTGTTAAACAACATTAATTATAACTATAAATCAATTAACAGTTGTGATGTTTCATACTTTAATGCACTAAAAATGGTTAGAGTTGGCCATTTGGGCTGTATAAGTGGAATAGAACACATTATCGGATCATCCATCGCTTAGCTGTTGATTATTTTACTAAAACATTATGCATCTTTGTGCTTTATTCCTTAATTTGAGGTAAACTTCTAAAAAAGTTTGTACACTCAGTAAAAATAGCAAAACAAATAATATGTACTTGTTATTGTAGGACCTTTGTTAAAACTTAAACAAAGTACTAAGTACTAAAACTGTCTGTGTCTGTTCTCAGGTGGTGTACAAGCCCTGGCTCTGCGCTCAGTTTTTCCAGAGCAATCAGTCCAGCTGTAGCCACAAGATCCCATGTGAGCAGTACTGTCTTGAGGTCCAGCAGAGGTGTCCCTTCATATTGCCTGACAATGATGACCTTATACATGGAGGCACTCCCAGTTTTATATGTTCAGGTACATATTGCTTCTGATGGCTTAAACATCAACAACAAAAAAAGTCAGAACAATGTCATGTTTGTGATGTAAAGCATGCTTTAAATGTGTGAGACTTTTTAACAAATGTCTGTATCACTGATACATTAGGCAACATTTATATTCCAAAAATAATACGAACAATAATCTGTCTGAATAATAAATTTGGGGCTGTGTGGCCAAATCATTAAGGTTTATTTTTGAACAAAACACCAATGTTAAGCTCTACTCAACTCCTAACAGCTTCACAGTCATTCTGAAACAACATAAAACTCCAGAACAACCACTGATACACAGAAATCTGTGGCTTGTGTATTATCAGGGTAGAAGTGTTGCTCGACGATGAGCTTCCTCTGAAATTTTAAGATATTTTAAATTCACAATGATTCTTGCCTGGCATATTTATTTATTTAATCAATACTAGCTGATTGTTAATTAAATTGTTAATCTATCTATCTATCTATCTGTCTGTCTGTCTGTCTGTCTGTCTGTCTGTCTGTCTGTCTGTCTGTCTGTCTGTCTGTCTGTCTGTCTGTCTGTCTGTCTATGATATATAATAATATATATATCAGGGGAAGGTTAAGACTCAGCAGTGGCTGTGACTCAGGCCTGGAGTCTGACATCCCAACCTTCCACTTACTAGCACACTACCTTAACTGCTTGTGACACTTCAGTTGGCTCCATGAGCTTAATAGAATAAGATGAAGTTCTCAGAAAAAGAGACTGGTAGCAAGGCACAGAGGACCACTCTCAGCCCACTGAGCTTGACAACAGACACTGATGCAGAGGCACTACTATTGCCCAGGGGTCTCGAAGCAGCACCGGAATTCACTTGGCATTGTAGATCGTGTTTCTGACTTTCAATGATGGAGTAGTACACTAGACCCTAGTGACAAATAAGGAGAGGATGTTTTCACTGTTATTGCTCTTCCTGAGTGCGTTTCTTTATTACGTATGTGCTAATCTTACAAAATCATTAAGATTCTATAATATGACTGGCTAAAATCCTCAGTATACACTGTACACTTCTGACTACATGACAGTATTAATGCACCAGGTTTTAAATCAATAAATCGGTTTTAACAGAATAAGTCATTGTTCGATCGTAAATATTTTGTTTAATGCGAATATTATTAATAATATATTACAAATATTTAATGAAGCCAGGATAGTTTTATTGTCATTTTATTAAATCAGTGAGCCACTCGACGATATGTGTGCAGTGATATTATGGATTAAATGTAAGTGGGTTTTTAGGCACTCTGATTTACGTTGTGCCTAAGAACACACTTACTCTTAATAAAATTACTGTAACACGCAGCCATGAGTGGTTTATTGCCTTAGTTTATTTCGGTCAGGGGAAATTTAACAACAGTCCTCCAGCAGTGTAGACTGTACTCAATCTTGTACAATCTTGTTACTGAGTAACATTTGTGAAGTAAATCGAGTAGATAGTCAGAAGTAGATCGACAGATAGCAAGTTTAAGCACAAACAAAGAAACTGAAGAAGACAAATCTGAGTCAGTTGACTGTAGACGAATGAAGATGTAAATCTATCGGCTATACGAGCTGTAATCAAATCTGTTTATGAATCAGTGTGTCCCTCTGGTGGTCGGACGAGACTAGACCTAGACTAGAAGAAGAATTCTTCTGTATAATTTATCCATAACTCTTCCTGCCTCTTGTGTACAGTATGAGCATTATATTCCTTACACGTTTTTATAATTAATATTAATTCTGATACATTTTTAATTTGAATACTCTCAGCAATAAATGTACGGATCAGACGAACCCTACCATGTGTCATGTATCAGAGATTTTGGCGATGATTCATTGGCTTTTGCACAATCTTCCATTTTGCATAGCTGTGCTGTTGAATGTGGCTGAACTGATTAGTATAACTGAGCAGAGTCAGGGTAGAGAGTCTAAAAACTAACAATGCATCCAAGGGGCTGGATATAATCTGAAGAAATAGGTCTTTAACATTCATTGCAGGAATTATTAATAATTAGTATAACTTCTGGGACAAGCAAGATGTTTGACTCACCAAAAAAAAAATTACATTTGTTAGAATTATCCACAAGACAACACTGTACTTTTGTTGTGCTAATTAGCACTTACAGATAAAAAATTGTAATTTGTTGATGATCAACTGTGTGTTTCCTGTCTTTTTGTTTATCTTCAGGGCTTTCAGAGGATGCAGACGACACAAAGCATGAGCCACAGTGCTGTGATGTGCGGTGGGAGCTAAAATTCAAAGAATGTTCGCACAGCACATTCAAAAGGACTCATCCCTCACGCCAGCATACGTCTGCTACGACCTCGGGAGCGCCGAGGCTGAATCAAGGCAGACTGAAGCTCTGCTTGCTAGTCCTGGTCCTCTTGCACACGGTAGCGGCCATGACAGCTGTCCAGAACTCCACCTGCCTTGCCACCATCTTCCCGCTGGAGGACAATGCCCCCAGAGAAGAGTGACTGGAGGCAGGAAGTGGGTTGGCTCTAGCCAATCAGCATGCTCCAAAAAGCGAAATATGGCCAGCAAGGAACTGGGCCGAACCGAGTCGAAACAAGCACGCCAGGCACGCCGGCAGATCCCTAACTGCGCTTTACATGTTCAGTGCTCTTTATGCCCCAGGTAGAAGAAATGGCAAGAGAGAATTCAAGAGAAGGGCAAGAAGAGATGAAGGAAGAGGAAGACCAAGGCTGTGTCCTTTTGAGATGTCAGTTCTCACACTGTTCTGAAAAGTATACATTTTGTTTTTTTGTTGTATCAGATGATGGTCAGACTTTTTCTCTTTTTAGCTTCTGCTGTCAAAATGGGTTTCTGTGTTTGTCATCCACTTCATATTAAAATGGAACGAGGGAAGAAACCTGAGTTATATGTATCCATGTCTCAGACAAACAACTCTATGTCATATATTGTTTTTACATTTGACAGCTAGCATGAATAGAAATATGCTGTATTTGGAAAGATACGAACAGGAGGCTGATTGTGGATTTAAATCCGTTAACTACCTGTAACCTCCATTCTTCATTGACCAGATTCAGATCTTTGCCTTGCAAACAAGATATAGACAGGGCCATGTCAAAACAGCCTTAAAAACAGAACCCCATAGCAATCATTTGTGTACTATACCATTTCCCATGTTTAGCCTCTATATATCCTTGCTGCTTAGCAGACTACATTAAAGCCCTCTTGATATCCTGATACCTACTGGGACAGCTGATATCTTTTTAATGTGCAGTGAAAAGTGTGCTGATCCACCACCATCTTGCCACCATTCTTACAAAATATGGAAGGAAACCAGACTGGATGCTAGGAATGAAGAACTGGTAGACAGTTCAAAGATGCAAATCAGCCAGTTATATTTTGTGTGAATAATGGAATGGCTCTTTAGTATTCCATCCAAAAAAGCTCGATCAAAACATTTGTTTTATTAAAGTTTGATTCAGATCATGAGCCATTATAGCCATTGTCCCTCTTTCCATTATAGCTCGATCTTTACCTCGACAGGCTGCAATAACATGACTGGAGTGCCTGGTCTTGCCTAAAACACATACAAAAGGAACAACAGCTGCTCCATCAAAAACAAGTTTTATTTAGAATGTGGTTGTTAAATGACCGCAGATTAACTTTCTTTGGGTGGTTCATACTGTAGATGGTTCAAAATGATATCATGTTTTGACAATTTTATCAATGCTTGTTCTTATTTCCACACTTTTTTTTTATGCCCTTAATACGGTAACTTATAATGCTAACGAGCTGCTGAAAAGAGCTGCATAGTGATCAGTTGTAATTGCGCTGTAATTTTTTTGTTATCGTTTTGGTCTCAAAATGTCCTACACTGTTGTGTAAAGGGCTTAGCAGATAGCTTGGAAGAGAAGGAGTTCTCAAGGGCTTATTCTTTAAACCTCCTTCTGTGTGTAGGACTGTACGTTTTTAATGTCTGACTGTATGAGCGTCTGGCTGCTGATATACTGTTTTGCGGTCTGTTTTACTTGGTGTTACATCACTAATCTATGTTAAAAGGCGTATTCTTATGCTTAACCTTTACTGTGTCTTTGTAATTGGCTGGATAACCTTCCCGGGCACATATGTTTCACATAATAATGTTGCAATGTCCCTCAATCTGAAAGGCCCAAGTGCCTCAGCTGTTCATTTGTTTAATGCTATTTCTTTAACACAGCAGTATACAGAGAAATGGCAGCAGTTACAGCGACAGTTGATTAACAGTGTATCCGACACACAGGTGATGCTTGGCTGTGGCGCTGAAGTTATCAATATTGAAAGGAGCCCAAGTACATTTTGGGCTTTAAAAATATAACATTGCGTTCAGACTAAATTTAGAGAACACAGCTCGCCTTTGTTTTTAATTTGGCTCTGACACGCACCCAGCTCTGGAGAGACAAGAACCACAGAAAGCTTTGTAAAGTTTTCATATTTATTCCTTTTTAGAGTCAGTTTGGGCAAGTTCACAGTTTGTACTTAGATTGTCAGAGCAGCTCCTAATATTTGCACAGTCTCATTTTCTGCACACTTTGGTTGCACTTTTCCTGGTTCACGTATTTGAGCTTATAACATTTCTGGCTCCCTTCTTAACCGCTCAGATCAAACCACTTTATTGTGTTGTCAAGTGCGAGAAAACAGCAGAAATACAGTTTACAGGTGAATACATTATACAGGTAACTCAATATACAGGTAATTACTAGATTGTTCTCTTTCAGCCTCCTCACACAGTTTCTAACCGATCCGCAATAGAACAACTAGCATGGAGTTACTCGCACCTTTCTCTTTATCAAAGGCTAACAACGTTGATTTACACCACCAAGTTACCAAAAGCATCAGTTTTGCTCTCTTAGTAATTCACATAAGAGCTATGATTTCATGCCGTAATACGGGTAATTTTAGACTTTCACATAGACTTGTCATGGTTGAGTGACTTTGTTTGGATATATATCAGCACTAACACCTATTTCGACTCTGCTCTGTGATCAAAGAGGAAATAATGATACACAATGATGAACTGTCGCTAGTTCCACGACAACGACATACGTGAAACTCGACCCTGTGGGAAACACTGATTTTATTACAGTATATAATAAAGACCAGGCTAGTCTTATATTGTAGTTTTGTGATGATGGCTTTAATAAGTGAACCTAAAAAACATGCTTTAACCCATAGTCATGTTGTATGTTCTATTTGCTGTTTAATGCAGCTGGCCAAGGTCTTACAGTTCAGAGGTGACAATCATTCCTCATTCCATTAAACATTTGAGTATTCTAAAAAAATATGATCTAGCCTTACAAACAAACAACGGGATTTGTGGATATTGGGGATGTCCCATAATTAGAATATATATGTATATATCTTTTATTATAATAAAAATATTCTAAGGAAGGATATTCAAGAACAAATTCTTGACAGCAGAGTTTTTCAGGGTTTGCGGTGTCCAACACTGCCGAGTGGCGCACATCGTCTTCTTTATATAAACTGTTTTACTCTGCATTACATTTTACCCTGACAGCATATACTGTACTATGCCCTGTGGTAACTCAGAACTACAGTTTCTAGAGAAAGGACGTCAAAGAAAACCAGATGCATGTTATAATATTTACGTTATGACAACACAAATCCTTTCATAGCGATCGTCATTCAGCCTGTAAGCCATTTTAAGTTTCCACTCAAAGGTGACACTTAAAAAGTCTCCAGAACTGGCCTCCATGTTGGTCTTGTTGACCTTATTAAAAACTTAAGGCTGATCCTACACAATTCATCTAACCTTCCCTCAGATATTTCACACGTTTTTGCTTTTCATCCTTTGTCTGAACCATTTATCTTTGGAAATCCTGTTGATCTATGCAGATGTGCCTCTGTCATTATATTGTAGATTTGTGCCAATGTAAATTTGTGCTAATTTGTCTCACTGTTGCCTGTCTTTATTTGAGATTTTTGGTGTTTTTTTCCTCTCCCCTAATTTTTTCTACTCTGTTACCCTTCTGTTGGTCACATGTCGGTGGTTTTGGCACTGCATTTTCTTAGTCACGTCTCAAAAAGTGCAAGCTGCTTCAGTGAATGTTTTCCTCTTCTGGGCTGAGCAAATCGTGGTTCCGTGGAATTTCAAACGCTGACATGGAATCAGACTGACATATATAGATATTACAATTATTATTACAGTGTCATATTGTCACACAATAGATGCTTTAGTTCACTGTTTCTCTTTTCATTTTTTTTACACAAAGACTTTGATTAAATATTTATAATTCGGTCTCACAGGTCATGACCTTTTTTGAACGTAAGATGAAAAATACAGATATGTTTATGAGAGTTCTGTTCTAAGGAAAAATAAATAGAGATATGTTAACTATTATGGGAGAATTTCTTGACTTTTTCTTGTCTGTCAAAAAAATGCATTGTATTCCAATGACAGTAGGAGGTACTAAGTATGAACTGCTGGCCAAATGTATTGAATATCATCACAAAGCCACATCATGCTCAATAACGAAATGAATATCGGGTATTGCTGCAAACAATGAAAACAAAAACACCAAGACACATTTCGTGTGAATATTCTTCTAGGCACATTAGGTATTTGAGCATACTGTATATCAAAAGTGTATCCAGAAAGTATAAAAGCCTAACATCTTTTCTTCTAGTAATAGTGGTTCTTTCTCTGAACAAACAGAAAATGCCTGGGCTTGTTTTTTAATATGTGTTTAACACCACCCTCACCCGCTGGCCATAACCTTTACGTGTGTCAGACCTGACCTTCTTACATTTCTTCTTAAAAAAAATGTGTTTACCTGACATTTCATTATGTTTGTGTTTGTGATGGACCAACTAACACACAATGCTGCACAGTAGTACAGTATTATTATATTCTACCCACATATAGAGGCTTATACTGCTTTTGGGCTGATGCTCAACACCTTAAGAAACACCTGTTATCATTAATAGGGAATATAATATTAATACATTGAGTGATCTTTCTCATTAAGGTTATCAGCAACATCCATGAGTGCTGTCTAGTATTGTCTGGTACTATCAGGACATGTTATAAACCCTTGTAATGACTTTGTAATGAGCGCTCACTTGTGTGCACTTGTGCTCACTTACTCTCCCTAATGTAAAAGAAATGAGAACGGTCAGAGGATAAGGACAAATGGGAATAGTTACACACACATATTATACACACACATATTCATGGAGATGTTTATACTGAAGTAATTAGATCCATCTTCATTCTTCAAGAGATGTATAAGTCAACCAGTTCACAGAACATACAGTAGAGTGCAGTGAAAGATCTCAGCCCAACACACACAGAAGTATGTACACAACTGATCATAACACTTTCTTTTTTGAACATACCATTCCGTATTTAGTATAATACATATTCTAGCTATTTTCCCATTATTACTACTAAACTAAATACTAAACCTCTTCCTATTGATTGCATGCTGTTGGAAAATGTAAAGGATACAGTAATACATTCAGAACAGAGGTACTGGGACTTCAGTCAGCTGGATCAGGATTGTTTATGACTAAAACTAAAAACTGTAAACTTACAGATCTTCTAGAAGAACGCTGTCGTAACATAAACGTGCTGCACTTCACCTTTCATCCACCAGATGATAGTGCAAACTCATTCATGCACACAGGAATCCCAGATGACTAAAGACAAGAGATAATAAATGAAAAATCAAATAATATTACATTAGCATGTAACCAAAGTTTCTTTGCACTGGTAACGTTACATAATGTGCATAATCTGTATAATGCATATCACAAATTTTACACAGTAAAGTTGGGAAGCAGAAAATACGGATATTGTTGCATACAGTGATGCCAGTGGTCTCTTTGAGCAGGATAATGCTCCTTTCTACACCTAAAAACATTCTTCATGAGTGGTTTGAGTAGCTTGACAAAAGTTCACGTTGTTGACTTAGCCTTCAAATTGTAGAGGAACTCAATCCGATTGAACAGATGTGGGATGTGCTGGACAAACAAGGCTGATCCATGAAACTCCACTCTACAACTTAAAGGGTCTGCTGCTGCTGATTTCTTGGTGCCAAATATACTGTAGGTCTTGGTCAGTCCATGCCTCAACAGGTCTCAGCTGTTTTTTGTTTTTAACAGAAGGTGGGTCTATACAATATTAGGCAGGCAGTTTTAATGTTACGGCTGATCAGGGTACGGTATACAGTATTATGATGAATTATAATGTGTTTTAGTCTGTTGACTTGTATGACTACAAGCTACAACAGCAACCAGAATAAATGAATTGTTCTGCTAAAAAATAATTTATAATAAAACAAATATCATTATATCTAGACACGATGAAACATTCTCATCAAGCAAGTATTCATAAAGTGAGGGATTAGTGACCCTGAGTTCCTTACAGTATGACTCCTGATAAATACTGCTGTTGTTGTTGTACCTTTATAAGCCTGCAAATATGTTGTAGCATATTATATTCAGTAGGAACAGTTTCAAAGTAGGACACGGTGACAGTCTCTGGGAAGGTGGGTTGTTGTGTCACATTAACGTTCACTGGCGAGCGCAGTCAGTCCAACCCACTTGCTCAGTCACTCACTCTCTAAGGTGCACACACATTGGGTAAGGATGAACATGGTTGCTGTCTGATCTGTGATTCATTCCTCACCTTGTGCCTTCTCCTTCTCGTTCTATCCTCGCTCGCCTTGCATATCTGACACCCACTGAAGGAAGACAGAGCATTACAGCAGCCATCCAACTCTTTTAGCTCTGTAGATTTTCTAACAGTTGACATGTACCTCAGATGAACTTCCTTACAAATTGTTCACGGTGTCTGAACATAAACTTTAACTGGCACTCAAACACGACGGTGCCTCTGAGTGATACTCCCAGGACTGCACATTCTCTCTAGTTTCTGTCTGAGAGAAAGGCTGCATGAGGTTTTTTGTTATGTGCGCGTGTTAACATTAGTCTTCAGATTCAAGACTAATATATTTTTAGCAAAAAAATTCCTGTCACATTATGTGTAGAATAAAGTAATACTTTTCTGAGTATTTATTTGAACCATGGAGCTTAACGTTTCTCATGCTGGGAGCCATGCTTTTTCTGATTCTACTAAACTAAATTCTCAACAAGAAGTACAGTGCTTTGGGTCACCTTGATTACATTTAGTTTCATAATTACTCTTGTTTCTGTTCTTGTTTTATTAGTTAATGTCTTGCTTCTTACGTTCACTTTGGTTATTTTGTTTGTGATTCACTTCACAGAAAGAAACCACTTGCACCTTCATCCACCCCATAAAATACTGCTTCCCATACCGTTTAAGTACCATGGCCCTATAGCACATGGCTTATTGTTTACACCATGTTTATTGACTACTTTCTGAATCAAAATTATGTGATGAATAATAAAACACAAACTACTGTATATGAAGCTTATGAACCATGGCATTTCCAGACTTTAGCAGTGGGTGGCACTCTGTTGCTTTAATGCTCTACTCAAAATGATTTGTGTCTTGCCTGTGTGTGTGTGTGTGTGTGTGTGTGTGTGTAAGAGAGAGAGAGAGAGGGATGATTAAATCAACTCTTTTTCTCTTTTTCGCATGTTGTTATAATGTTGGAACACGCTGGCTATTAATAGGTGCTAAATATATGTTTTTTTGTGTGCACTTTGTCACCTGACTACTTCTCATTTTCTTCATGATACTAAGCGCCGAAAGGTTATAAATGATTGTATTCAGTACAGTACAGCAAAGTGATGGATTCTATCTCAGTATAAACACTGGAGAGCAAAAACCTGCCTTTACTCGGACATCACATGCTAACAATCAATCTTAATCAATATTAAGCTTTAGATCTATAGAGCACGTCAAGAGAAATATAGATCAATAATGTAATTAAGCTCATCCACGACAGTATGTGCTTCTTTAGTTCGAACAAACAAACAAACAAATTACATTTATTATTCAGTAGCACTCATTATGTTAAATAACACTAGCTTGACAGTGATACAAGAATCTTACTCATTATATATTCACTGAATATCAATGTTAGATGAAAGGAAGCGCCATAAAATTCCAGACACAATATCTACGCTAATTTAACAATCACTTTCAGTGCAGTGCTTTATAGCCTTAGGGAGATCTTTTATTAAACTTCTTCACTAAAAATCATTTCCTAATTCTGTTCTTGTTCCCAGAATTTCTCAAGCAATGCTAATGATCGTTTTGGGTTAAACTCCCCCCCTCACTTACAAGGGGAGAAAAGTAATGAACTACAATTTACTCCTATTATAGTAGTATTAGACGTAAAATGATTCCCGTATAATCGTACTGGTCTAGAATTCAATTCCATCATTTTTATCTGAGTTTTACTTGAGTATTATAAAAATAAAAATTTTCATTGTCGCTACATTTAATTTTGATAGTCACTACAGAGAAAAAATAGAATGCATCGATATACTGTAAGCCGATTAAGAAACAAGCAGCAATGTCTGAGATAGTGAAGGCAGGTGAGTATTGCTAGTTTAATTTATCATGTATCTTCAGTTCTGAATGCTTCAAAAGAAATATTTCAACCTTAAGCTAAGCCATTAGCAAGCCGAGTGAGCTAAACTAGCTAGCCAGTTTAAAGCCCCATCCCTCTTTTTCTACAGAAATAAATCTATGTACCTTTCCTTGTTGTAATTTTCACCCACTACTCAAACTATTTTTACTACAAAATGGTGTAGAATTAAGGATGTATGTAATTAAGGATTGGGGTGGTTGCATAGAAGCCTTTATTATCGATACATATACATTACAGCACCCTGATTAGGAGCACATCTCTCATTGATAGCATTCTTCACGGTGAGCTATTTGTTCTAGCCTGAGGTGATGTTAATGATGGTGACTACAAAGAACTACTTTAATTAAGCCAAATAATGTGAATAATGTGAATAATGTAAACATTTAAACATTGTGTATGCGTGTACAATGTGTTGCGTGTACAATGCTAATTGGTGGCGCTAAGCCTCAGTTACATTACACTGGTAATTCCAGTGTGCAAATAAAAAAAAAAATGTCAATACCAGAGATTTCCTGGTTGAGATGAGACATTGGCTTTTACCTTTAATAACCTATATGCACTAAAAGTTACAGAATAATTTCTTTAATCAAGTCAGTTTGCACTTGAAGGCCACAGCTAACTGTTTCGGCTAATCAAAGCTCATTTTCTTAAAAGCACCACAGCACAAAGATCACTGTTTAATGGTAGAAGGAGCATCATGTTAAATATAGTCTCTGGCAATTAAGAAATTCATGCTTTTGGGAAACAGAAATATATATTTTCAGTTTATAAAATGTTTTCAAATGTTCATGTATAAAGTTGATGTGGATTTTTGATTTTGTTAGAATAAAAGGTCTGACAGAGTTTTCCTTTACATACATACATACAGTATTAGACATTTCAAAATGTATTTTAAATATTTTTGCATGCGTGTGTATCTGATTTTTTCCACCTGTTTGTTTAATTTTGTACAGAAATGTTATACAGAGATCATCCATTACATTTATACCCTCTGCCTAATTTTGTGTAGGTCTCACACGTGCCACCAAAACAATTCTTATCAATGCATGGACTCCACAAGACTCAAGGTGTGCTGTGGTATCTGGCACCAAGTAATTACAGCAGATCCTTTAATTTCTGTAAATTGGAAGGTGGGGTTTCCCTGGTTTGGACTTCTTTCTCCATGGAATGGTCATCTACGTGATGCAAAAGAAAATGTGATTTATTTGACGAGGCCACCATCTTCTGTTGCTCCATGGCCCAGTTCTGATACTCACATGTCCACTGTAGGCTCTTTTAATGGTGGTCAGGACTCATGAACTTTTTCAGCAGTTTGTGCTACTGTAGCTCTATGTGATCAAGCTAGATGGGCTAGCCTTCACTCCACACACACATCCATTAGCCTTGGGTGCCCATGACCCTGTCATTGGTTCACTGGTTGTTCTTCCATGTGTCCTTCCAACTTTTGCAGAGTACTAAACACCCCACAGGACCTGCTGATTTGGAGATGTTCTGACTCATTTGTCTAACCGTCACAATTTGGCCCTTTTCAAATTTACTCAAATCCTTTTCCTCTTCCAGCACATCAATTTCGAGAACCAACTGTTCACTTGCTGCCTAATTTATCCCATTCCACATTATTTTTGTCCAAGATTCATTATCTTTTTGACCTCATTTTTTTTATATTCATTTAAATTATGTCCTTTAGCTTTGTTTTTATTTTTCACTTATCACATATTATTTAAAAATCACTGTCCTGCATATGATTTTGTTCTCACAAGCATATCTTTAACAATGGTTAGTACCATGTTTTTAATTTTTGCCTTTATGATAAGCCTGATTTTAAGCATATATTGTACTGATGCAAATGCGCAGCCATTGACACTCCACTCTTCATTTTGGCACTAACGCAAAGGCATTGAACAAAGGGATTTATTAAACTGTCAAGCTCCTTGAATGAGGAACAATGCTGCACACAGGCCAGCTGTTTAAATTTAGCTCAGTCAAATTGGGCAGTTTCCTTCAATTACGATGCATAATCATTCAGCAGCTCAAGAACAGTGGGGGCGGCTGCAGGGAAAAAAACAAAAAATCCAACAAACACGCATGTGCAGAAAAACATGGGCTGAATTATTTAAAAACACAGCTTAGCCTTATGAAGTCATATATCTTTTCTCTTGCTTTTGACCTAAGCCAGGGCATTTTGAAATGAAAAAAGAAAATTGCACCATCGGAGACAGGGTTTCAAAATTGCCTCTTGTTAAACGGTCCTCACCAGGATAGCTGTAGATTCTCAGGAACTAGATTAAGCATGGTTTCAGATATAAACTGCCTCTGTCAGACTGCACTGAAGACACTTTCCAGAATAATTTCAGTGTCAGAAGTATAACTGAGACTACACAGTGTTTCTGACAAGCTTTTGTTAATGTGAGTCAAAGCGTCATATTCCCTGCTGCGATTCCATGGAAACTGTGTTCTGTCTCACTGCTAGCGTGCTAACTTTAGCAGCAGAACAGGGCTGAAGAGATGAGGGCTATGTGGCCAAGTTGAAAAGGTGCGCCATGTTTAGGAAAGAAAACACTTTTTTTAAGAATGTTTGACATGTGGCACAGAGAGAGAGAGAGAGAGAGAGAGAGAGAGAGAGCGCTTTTTACAGTGATGGATTGAATCCCTTTAGGACAAGCTGCATACAGAAGGAGAATGTGGGAATACATTAATATGTCATGAGTGCACTGCAGCACATTGTCTGACGTGTTCCCCACAAGCAACTATATTTACACCACCATAATCATCCGTTTATGTCGTCTCGAGATCTACGATAACTCACATTCATCCTCTGGGCTTTTATTCGTTACTGCACAATTCCCACACAAGACATACTGCAGCTTACTGATTTTTGCTCTGCTTCGGATTTGGATAATCACTTATTCTGAGAACGAAGCATTCGGATAAAGATGTCATGCAAATGTGTGCACGGATTAAAGTTCTACATAAACGCAAGAGAAAACTAGTCTGCAATTCCGCTGAAATCATTAAGATATGCAAGCATTAAATATTAAATCGGCTGCACTGCTTGCTCGTCTTGTTTGCATTTCAACGTGACGATACAAGGATTACATTATTAATTCATGATGTTCGTGTAAATCTGCTGTTGTTATCAAAATTTCAACTTTTTGACAGCTGAGCCACAGCCCATATGTGGTGATGCTAAAAATGTTGTTGTTTTTTTTTTTTTCTCAAAAACATCAAATCACAAACCAACCAAAAATAAACAAGCATTATTCTGACTTTGTGTCTCACTTGATTTCTGACTAATATTTCAAGAATTACAATAAACTAGCTTAGTAGCATCTTAATTCACAGGATCAGAAAGACAAGTTACTGGAATACTTACATTTTTTAAGCAACATTAACCAAAGTAAGTGAAAATAAGTGATTTTCTTGAAGTGATACAAAAGCTGATACTCTTTGTATTAAGTGAGAGAGTTGGAAATTTCTTTTGTATGAAAATAGAATTCTCTTTTGGCACAGGACCTCATACTGAAGTAAAAACAAAATGCACGATTGCCTGTTTTGTCCGTTTGTGTGTCTGACGTTCTATCCCATCACAGCAGGATATAAACTTCTTTGGCTGTGACAATTTATTCTCTTTGGCCTTTCTACTGTGCTTCATAGGGAGTTCCCTGAAGACTCTCTTCAACCTTCCCTGCCTGGATAGAGCCATTACTAACAATCATGTATCAGGATGGGTTTCATGTCTCATAGTGGCTCTGAAGGCAATTGATTCATCCTGAGCTTGAATAAACCACCCTTGTAGCATCCCTAGTTTGAAGTAGTTCCTTGTTTAAGCTCATAGAAAACATTTATGGAAGGGACAGTTATTTGAAAAGAATAATTCATCATAAGAGATCTTATATATCCAGTGCAATCTATTAATCATACTGAGTCAGGTATAAAGTCATAGAGAAATCATTTATAAATGATAAATGTTAGGTTTCATCATGATTTTTTAGATAGTAGTAAATCTATCATAAGCGTATAGCATATTTTCAAAAGATTAAAATGTAATTAAATAGATTTCAGCATGATATTTTATTGCTTGTATAAGTTTGCTATTTTCTAGACATCACTATATCCTCTGTAGACTTGTGTCTAATGTGCAGACTTATTAAGACTGCAGTAGGGATTGTAGGCTCAGGAAGCCGTAATGGATGAAGATGCCAGAAGAGGAAGCAGTCCATAATGAGGCGCTAATAAGGAGGTCAAGAGGCAAGGGCTATTAACTGTGTCTTTTTTCTGTACTTCCTAAATGTCATCACTGAACATCTCAATTCTGGTCAGATGGCTTTGATAATTCTCTGACATTAAACACAGTTAAAAGAGCTTGGTATTATCATTAGAGTGACAGAAAGTTTTTAAATCTTAAGTGCTATAGCAGTGATGGTTGTGCAGTCCATAACGTTTATCTCAAGTTAAATGAAAGGGTTCCTTAATGGGTCATAGAAAATACTGATGGCAGCTCGCTCCGATCACCTTCTAAAGGATTTTTTTAAACCATTGTTTTGTCTTTCCAAAAAAAAACAAACAAAAAAAACAAAAGAAAACAAAAAACACATTAGGCTTGTACAGCTGCTTGCAATAGCAAAAAAGACAATGAAAATACACAAAGAACAATGAGAGTAATTGTTAAAAGATGCTGAATGAAAATTATGCTTATTGTTACAGAGGGTGGTTTTGTATAACAAGAAACTGAAGTCTCATGTTAAATCCAACCTGGTCCAGGCTCTGAAGACCAGGTTTTAAATTCAGTTAGTGTTTTTCATCCATTTAGCTTTCCAATTACTGAGAACATATTACACCTCCAAGTTATTTCCTCTTTCCAAGAGTACATGAGGCCAAAAGACATATTGAGTCACTGTCTCACCAAAATACAAAGGTCTGAGATGTGAACAGGGTTTCTGCTTATTCTGTGCTCATCTTTGGACTGTGCATCTTTTCATTACATCTTTTAACAATTGTTAATTTTAACAATTACCCTTCATGTGGGAAGTTGGGAAAATTCACTGTGTGACCATAGCTTACTATATGATGCTGAGTTTTGAAATGTGCTTTGGATTTATCAGTAAACCGAATGCACATGGATCCTCAACTAACATCCAATAACAGTTTTACCTGTTACATAGTGCTAGGAGGAGTCATAATAGTACTCGTAGAAGCAGTAGTAGTAGTAGTAGTTGTTGTAAAAGAGTGAATAGTATTGGTAGTAGTAATAGTAATGGTAGTGGTGATAGTAGTTTTAGTAGTAGTAGTGGAATAGTAATAGTGGTAGAAGTAGTAGTAGTAGTCGTGGTAGTGATAGTGCTAGTAGTGGTAGTGGTGATAGTAATAGTAGTGGGAATAGTGATAGTAGTAGAAGTAGTTGTAGTTGTGACAGTGCTAGTAGTGGGAATAGTAGTAGTAGTAGGAGAAGTAGCAATAGTAATGTAGTGGTGGCAGTAGTTGAAAAAATAACTGGTTTTGTATTTAGCTGCCTAGTTTATTCGTAGTGTTTCTGTGTGTGTATGTCTGTCTAGTTATTTTTATTTTAACCCCTGTCTTGTGAAATCCCAGTATTTGGGTCTAGATTTTGCCTATGCTGGAGGCACCCCTTTTCTGACACTGTAGCCAACTAGCTCATTATTAACCTCAAAATTACGACATGTTTTTTGTGATCAATATCACTTTCATGCTTGATTTTAGTCAGTGTATCATTTTACACATGCTGTGCAGAATAGGATGTAACGTTACATGGCAGCTATAAATATTTTCTCACCATAAACCTCATTTTAAAAAGCTGCCTGCCTGTTGTTGTGCTGCTCTTGTGAGAATGAAAAAATCAGCTTAGCTGGCTAACCCTGACAAGTACTGGGCATCTAGCCAGCTAACATACCTATGCATTTTTAAACAGGGGCTTTGCTAACAGTACTGACAAAGTGTGCCATTGCATTGGTGAAAAATTCCATTGCTTGTGTGTGTGTGTGTGTGTGTGTGTATGTGTGGGTGTGTATGTGTGTGTGTGTGAGACCATGTTAATATAAAACCAGCTGAACTTGTGATGGCCAAAACTATGTATATGTACATGCATCACATTATTGTGCGGTGTGTCTGTAACTCTAATGCACTTGAGGTGAAGGTGGATGCAAGTGCAGCCAAGACCATGACAGCAAGAGCCATAAAGCTGAATAGTGAAAGTAAGAGATGAAACACACGAAGACCAGAACTTAAAAAAGGTACCAATGAGGAGTAACGTGAAAAGGTCTGAATGATCCATGCTATGTGACATTGTCATATGATTTCTGGGGCTGATTGGGAATTTAGTTCAGTGCAGATTTTGACATAACCATGACAGTAACATTCAGTAACCTTCCAGTAACCTTCCAACCGTCCGACTCCTGAATCCTAACACGGTGTCTCACTAGTTTAGAACTTAGCAGCAATTTCACCTTTGTACAGATATTTCAGTCAACTCATTTATGGTCAGCCATCTGTAGCAGTGAGAAACCTTCCTTGTCAATCCTGCATGCATATAAATTGGTTACTGTGGCAGCAGTGGTTGATGTGAATGTGAATGGAGGAGTTTTGGTGAAGCAGTGGGTAATTTAATGAATGAGCATAAACCTGTGTGTGATTAACAGTGCTCTATTTATAAACTGTGTGTCTCACAGTGACTGAAGTAAAAGCCTGTAGAAGAACAAGTGAGAATTAGACAGCGCCCTGCTGCAATTGTGTGCATGTATAATGGTTGAAATTTTAGTTTCTTTAAGTTTCAAGTATTTTTTTGTTGCATTGAGAAGATTACCATGCTGAAAAGCAGAGAGTTCAATAGTCCAAAATAAACATAGCTTTGCTCTTTCAAATGCCTTCCTTCTGCATCCTCATTCTCCTCACACCAGCCAGGCTGCATCAGTTGCATACTGGGCATAATGTGGTCTTTAATTATAAAGTTATCTGATTGATCAATAAGACACTCTGTCTTTGTGAGTTTAGCCTTCCAGTAGTCTAAGCCTTTGTATTTCACAATGTGTTTGCTTGTGAATCCACAAGCTTTAAATCCTTGAAGATTGCCTTCCGTCATTTGGCCTTAAATTGACTTCTATTTCTGAGAGAGAGGTTGTCATTGCAATACTTATACTTTTAAATACAGTGGTGAGTAAAGATGGTCATGTCAGTCAAACAGTAAGTAATGTCCACATTTAGTGCTAAAAATACCAGATATGCTTTTTTCTATGGTTTTACTTTGTCACCCAAGGCTAAAGGCCTTGCTCAAGGGCCCAACAGTGGATGCTTGGTGGACCTGGGATTCATCCCCTTCCAATCAGTGTTCCAACACCTTAACCTCACACAGAACTCACACACACAAGAAAAGGGATCCTAAGGTTACTGGAAAGCATTGGTTCAGTCTGTTTTTGTTTGTATGAAAGTCAACATAACTTGGTGCACTTTGGGCCTCACAACATTTGCTATGTTTTTTGCAAATCTACATAAACTACACACTAATCAGTCATAACATTAAAAACCACTGACATTTTATTGTTACCGTTTCTATTCACTTGAACTAATAGGCACAAAGTGTCAGGACTCAGCCTGGACTTTGGCCACATGCTTTTGTTTATGTTTTGTGTTCACATGTCTGCCCGCCCTTGTCTCTTCCTCCCCGCCTCTGCACACCTGTTCCTCATGTGTTAATTGTTGTTAGTATTTAGTTGAGCCGAGCCGCGTTGTCCTGATGTTGTCCTGATGTCTTTTGTCTAGTCTGTTGCAGTCTGTGTCCCTGTTTCGTGTTTTTTTAATTTATTAAACCTGTTTATTTTATGTTATGCTGCATTTAGGTCTATTTTATCCCCGCGTCGCTGACACAAACCTTTTCCAGTATGACAATGCCCCTGTGCACAAAGCAAAGCTCCATGAAAACATTGTGTTTTAGGGTTGGAGTGGAAAAATTTGAGTGTCCTGCACAGAGCCCTGACCTCAAGCCTGCTGAACACCTTTGGGATGAACTAAAACACTGACTGAACTCCAGGGTTCCTCACCTGATCTCAGCACCTGATCCCACTAATGCTCTTGTGGCTAGTTGTAAAACTTCCTACAGCCATGCTACCAGATCTAATTGAAAGCCTTCCAAGAAGACTGGGACATATTTTGAACATCTGGAATAGATTGTTCAGAAAGCACATATGGGTATGATGGCCATGTTCCAACAATAAACCCTTTGTGTGTTTCCTGTTCCACTAATGTAAAATTCTCATTAGTTAGATGGTCAGATGATCTCCATTTTTTGTGTTATTGTAGATATAATCTCTTGCTGCAATTGTCCCAATCTAATAAGGATGTAACAGACTCTGTAATAGTAGACAAAACTGGATTGCTCATTTAATATTTAATGAAAATATAATGAGGGATTACTAAAACATGGAGTGAGGCAAAGACTCGATTTTTAATGAAAACATGAGGCCTGGAGGCTCATAGAGCCAGCTGGCCACCTCTACACCAGCTGGCTTGGTGGTTCTTTATAGGTCTTGACCATAAGTGGAGATCTAGCCATTATATTTATATAAGACACTTCTGGATATTGCTGGGTTATGTCCAAATCATTCTCTTTTCATGGACATATACTGAGCATCACTCTCCGGTCTCCCTGGGGTGGAGGAGTTAGATTCGTGGAACTAACTGCAGAGAGCACAAAGGTGAAAGCAACAAAGCATCTGAACTGTCGTATTTGATGTTTTTATTTTTAAGCGTACACCAAAAATTAACTGAGAATCGAATGTAAGTTAGTCTTTCCAGAACATTCAGGATCAGTGTCTGTGTGGACAACCCGATTGGCTTCAATCAAGACATATAATTAGTACAGTTCAATTAGTGTCAGCATCATTAACTTGCTATTTCCTCTAATGTCTTTCACTAATTACTCTTCAAACCACCAGGCTTAACATTTAATGTCTGCTTGCTTTTAGGTTCCCATCCTGCTTTTTTGTCACAAACCTTAATGCTGTCCCAGATCTACTAGATTAATATAATTAACATTTTCAGTTGTCAAATGATGTACACTTAAAAGAGTATCTAGCATTCTGGCTAGACCTGCATACAACTGCTTTGTCTTTAGCCACTATGAACAAACCCATTGATTTTCCAGTCAGCTTCCTCTAAAAAAATACCACCTGTTTCTGCCTTGTTTCATTCACTTTATTTAAAATGTATTATTTAAACTTGTAGTGTTTTCTTCTCACCAAACTTAGACCAGATCCGTAGCGTTACGGCCACCACAGCGCTGAAATGCTTATTAAAATTTGTGATTGATGGTATTCGCACTCATGTCTAAAATTCATTCTGAAATTTGTTGGCAGGGGCATAACCAGGAATTCATTTTGCTAGTATGAGGAAATATACAAAATCATGATTGGTTTTCATAAATGTAAATCAGTAAGTTTGACATGCTCATGCATTTTAGGTGGTGACCAGTAGGAGAGTTTCACCTTCTCCCTTTCTTTCTTCCTTTCCATTACAATCTAACTACAATACATACTGTATGTGGGAATAACAAAGTATTTCTTCATGGCAAACATCTATTACTTTCCTAAGAACATCATACAAGATGTCATACTGCTAGGACATAAAAATTTCTTTGTTGCTTAAGATTTCATTGACAAAATCATGGCTAAATTCATACCTTTCCTTCAGAGACTAGTTCCTTTTTTAGTATACCTTTGCCTACAGTACATATTTCTTACAGATGATTGAATAAAATGATCAGGAAACAATAACTATAAAGCTTCTGCATGCAAACCTTTAAGTTGTACTACTTGTAAATTTATTATCACAACCACTAAAATGACAAGCTAGAAAAGATCAGTTTTCATCAATCGTCCTTCCTCAAGAATCACTGCGGGAGTCATTTCTTGTATCTCCTAAATGAGATGCAGTGCTCTTTAGGTTATGTCAGAGAAACCAAAAGATGATGAAGTAAACAATTGTGAGAAGTTTTGTTATAGCATTTTTATTCAAAGCTTTAGAACAGTTTTGAATAGTCTACCAAGATATTTTGAGAGGTGGTATGTTTTGAGGGATGTGGTAGCCTAGAGCAGTGGTGTCCAATCTTATTCGGAAATTGCCGGTGTGTGTTCAGATTTTCATTTTAACCAAGCAGAAGCCACACCTGATTCCACATGTTTAATCAGTTGTCCTTGGCTTTTAGTAAACTCTGGTGTGGCCTCTGCTTGGTTGAAATGAAAACCTGCACCCACACTGGCCCTTTCCGGATAAGATTGGACACCGCTGGCCTAGAGGTTAAGGTGCCCTTAACACTCAATTGCTCAGTTGTATAAAATGAAATAAAAATGTAAGTCACTCTGGATAAGGACATCTGCCAAATGTAAATGTAGGTGGAAGGACACTAAAGGAAACCCACAAAGCCACCTACTGCCTCAGTTACGGTTTCAAGATTGTGATCATTTTTAATCATTTGTGAATTGATTTTACTAAAAGAAAACATATATACACATTTAAACATATATACACAATGTATACCATATAATATAGGAAATATCATAGTCTTGCATATAAGGTAAGCCAATATTATTTTAAAATTTTAAGGGAAATGAGAATAATGATAAATCTTATTGGGATCGAATACTCAAGCTTAAAAATAGATTATTTCTGAATCTGTAAATAATGTCACATCAGAAATCTGTCAATCAGTTTAACGTGACATTTAAAACATGCACAATCCATGCAACAAGAACAATTCGAAATTGTACCAGTTATATTGTTATTGTTACCATATATTGTATATTGTTACCATAATTTACCCTGTCTTTAATTATTACTTCCTCTAATCCAGTTGTGGAGGTCCAAATTGTGCTTTTGACATACTGTATTACATTCAGAATTTAGCTCATTAAATGAAGGATTAACATCCAGTATATACTAACGGAAAGGAAAACAATTCTTTTCTTACCATTGCTACATTTAGAAGAAGCAATTTGAATGAACTTTTATTTGAATGGTAGATATACTATAACTGGTAATAAATAATCAGTATTAGTGACGTCAGTCTACCACAGTCACTGTTTTATGCATTAATTATACTTTGAATGAAAAATGTAACGGTTTGTGAATTGGTGCTGATGTTATTTGTGTCTGCTGAAGTGGGCCTTTAAAAATAAAATCTTCGACTTGGGCTAAAACAAACACAGTACTTTCTGGAACCCTGACTCTCATTCTAGCCTTAAGCACTTGTACACTTGTAATTGCATGAGAATGCATAAATTCAATGGAAGTTGCAAATATTATAATGTCACCTTTTAGTAAATGCTGCCACATCCTTTTAAACTGCTTCTTTGCCCTATTTAGAGCCATCTAGATCAAACGTCTGGCACCTAAGGGAACTCTTTAACTCTTTTTACCAGAGACCAAGAAATAGAATTTCGTGTCAAGTCAAGAAACTTTTGTCACTCACTCACTCATTTTCTACCGCTTATCCAAACTATCTCGGGTCACGGGGAGCCTGTGCCTATCTCAGGCGTCATCGGGCATCAAGGCAGGATACACCCTGGGCGGAGTGCCAACCCGTCACAGGGCACACACACACTCTCATTCACTCACGCAATCACACACTACAGACAATTTTCCAGAGATGCCAATCAACCTACCATGCATGTCTTTGGACCGGGGGAGGAAACCGGAGTACCCGGAGGAAACCCCCGAAGCACGGGGAGAACATGCAAACTCCACACACACAAGGCGGAGGTGGGAGTCGGACCCCCAACCCTGGAGGTGTGTGGCGAACGTGCTAACCACTAAGCCACCGTGCCCCCAACTTTTGTCATATTAACCATATTTAGATAGTTCAGCATATAATAAAATGAAACAACATTGTTAGAGCACTATGGTGCACATAAAGACTCAGAGCTAGAACTTGGGACTAAGGACAATCACACTGTTCCATATAAAATGCATGTGTGCAAACATGCAGACAGTGTAAGACCGAAGACAGTTCACAACTGAAGTACAATACACTACACTATAATACAGTAGTGAAAGCAGCGGTGACCTCAGAGGGCAGCGGAGACCAATATACTGTTCAGTAGAGTGCAAGTGAAAATACTTTCGTGGTAAAACATAAAAGAGCTTGCAGCAATTTTGTAGCAGCATTATTGCATTGCGAGTGCAGAGATGTACAGTTGAATATGAATGTATGTGTGTGTGTTTTGATGTCAGTCCAGTTCCTGGGAATCCAGGAGTCTGCTAGGTTGGTACAGTATAAGAAACCTTTACACAGTCTGTTAAGGACCGAATGCTTTAATACTTTTTCCAGACAGCAGGACGGTGAAGAGTGTGTGTGAGAGACGCATTCGTTTATCCACAATGCTGTTGTGTATGGTGTAAATGTCTGTGATGGATTGTCTGATTCAATGCAAGTGATGTAGCTGCTCAAAAATGCTCTCAATAGCCCCTCTGTAAAAGGTGTTCAGAATGAGGGGTGGGAGATAGGCTTTCCTCGGATGGAATGTCTACCTGTTTTGGGGGTGACCATGTTCAGCATTGGATTTATTTGTGAAGTAAAACTACCTGCAAAACATGGTAGAGAAGCATGAGGAGTGAAACCCACACACACAGGGAAGAGGTGGGAATCAAACACCCTGCCGCTGACTTCTAACAACTACATGTAAGCCTCTGTGCCTGGACCATTTCAGTACAGATTTATTCTCTGAACATAATCAACTTATTTAAACATTAGGCTCATTGTTAAATTTGTACAATATAAATCTGGATAGCAATCTAAATAGCAATTGAATATTCAGTTATTGGGTGTTGGATTAAACCCATTCTAGAGTCAAATATGCTAATGACTGTAAGACCACTGAGGTAAAATGAACAAACGATCAAATAAACTTTAATAATTCATAGGCATCACATTGAGAACCCCTTCTCCTAGACACTGCTCTCCATTGATATAGGACGTACAGCAGAGGGAGGAGACTACAGTACAGATTGAGAGGTTATTTCGTTTAACTATACAAGGAAGAAAGTATTCTTTTGTCAAAGCTTCAATGTCAATTCCATTTGGACCTGAACTACCTGCCAAACTGTAACACACACAATTAAAGAAATGTTTATACTGTGCAATTAATCCAACTGATACTGTAAATATGCTTTTAAACATCTAAATGAAGATACTACTACTGCTTTTTATGTGTTCAATCCTGAGTAGATATCTGAATATTGTTTATCCTAAAAGACCTCTGGTGATTTTCAACCTTGATAACTTGATCATGTGTGACTATGACCACTTCAAAAGACCAAGGGGCCTTTGAAAGCCTTGAAGGTCAAACCAAAAATATCATTACTGGAGCACTATTTCCGTACACACACCCCTGTAACGGTGTCTGAATTGTATCAACAGGGTCTTTAAACAAGACATGCATGACCTCTACTTTTTGAGAATAAATATTACCAGAGAGACGTTGTGTAAAATCTCCAAGGAATCATCTTGGAGCTTAAGGAGCTTTGGAACTGAATACAGCTGCATTAAGACCATACATTCAGTTAAAATATTGTGACCTTTGAGTGACTTTGCTTCAAAGCTTTTAACTGCACTTTTTTAGAATATAGCGCAATTTGGATGTTTAAACCAAAAATAAGCAGTGCTTATCTTGTTCAATAAATAGCTGTTCTTTTAGTAATGCCATGCCTTGTGCTGGAATTTGGTTTCAAGTATTTTTATGTTATGAACTGATCACTAAGACTGCCTCCTCACTGAATCATTCCTCCGATGGACTGGATTGTGGAGATGAGGTTAAAATGGGACTAATCTGAATTCAGAGATCTCACTAATGGTGTTTAAAATGCTGACTTTCTCTTTGTAATTGAAATGAATAATGCAGACTTAATGGCTTTGTTACACAGTGGGCATTGCATGCATTCTGTCTTTTAAATCACTGTCTAAAATTGCATATTCTTTGCTTAGATCCATGTTTTCTTGCTGAGTATGTTGATATTAACAACAGTGTCAGTGCAATCCCTTAGTTTCGGGACATGTCCAATAATGTAATCTTTCAAATAGAGTTTCATTTCAACAGAACATAAACCTTTATTGTTTTTTTTTTCAGTAGCATATTACAGTACTATACAGCATGGAGTGCACCTATGTCTGGTCATGTGCAGTCTTTGTTCATGGTAAAGGTAGGCTTGCTAACACCACACACAACACTATGCTATTTGTCTGAATAGAATGTGGCCTTCCATAGCTACTGAGAAGTTTCTCGGTTTGACTCCGATGTGATGTGAGAAAATGTGAGGAAGATTGAGGCAGAAGAAATAAGCTTTACGGTACCTTTTGTCAAAGAGCAAGGGAAAAATATAAAATAAAGGAAATACACAAAAAGCAAAATACTACTCTGTGATAATAGAGTGCAGCTCCAGATGTGAGTCACTAGGAGCAGCTGTTAATGGTGTTGAGAGTTGTACAGTTCCTGCCCTCAAAAGAGAACAGTCAACATTCAAGGGAAGGGTCAAGTGAAAAATGCTAGGTTTGTATGTTTCCAGACTCTACAGTCAAGTCTATAACAATGGAAGGAACATACAAGGTGAGATAGCAAACAAGGTGCTAAAAGGAGAGTGCTAACTCTTCACAAGATAGTCCACAGACTTGACCTTGTAATCAGTGACACAGTTAAGCCATTTGTGAGATCCAGGTTTTCTGAGCTGTTACAGTGACTTCACACCCCTTTTAGTTCCTCACAGTTCTGAGCCTTTCTTCCAACACATATCTAAATAGAACCATCCATAAAGACCCTGCCAACCATCAACCAGGTGGGAATGTAGGCTGCTCGAAAAGCTTTGACAGCCGTGAAAGGATTCTCAGTGAGGGAAGAAGGGTGCACAATGCTGTCATAACAGTTAGATACTTCTAATATGAGATGCAGATATGCCTTTTTATAAAGTTCCAAACTGTGGTATGATGTTTTTTCCTTATAAACAAAAGGTGCAAAATCTTGCAGAACCCTGGAGTTTCAAAGCAGAGCCTAATAACAGAAATCTGAGGAGTGACAGACTTTTGCAGGGATTCAATTCAATTCTATTTGCATTGTGCCTAGCAATGTATCATGACATTAAATCTATCCCTAGGTGACAGTGGCTAGGAAAAACCTTCTAACACGACACGAGGAAGAAACCTTGAGAGGAACCAGACTCAAAAGGAAACCCATCCTCATCTGAGTGACACCAGAAGGTATGATTAGGCAATATTTCCTTTCTGCAGTGGTGTACTTTATGATCAAAAAAATGCAGTTGCATAATCAGAAAATTCATTCCAGTTATCAATGCTTCACTGAATGCAAAACTGATTGTGGTAATTGCAGTTCAAGTCTATCTTCATGGTTTCTAACTGGAGCCATTCACAACAATACTATGTATCTCCAGGCTGTCCATATGGGGGCATTCTCAACAGCAGCAAGCGGCATTCAATTGATGAGAACTCCATCCAGACCTTGGGTATCAGGATGGATGAGGCAGAATACTAAAAGGGACAGCCAGAAGGTTACACAGGTGACACAGTCATAAGGGCAGCTCATGAGAATGGAAGGGAACGGCAACCTACATATATTCCTATTTACAAAAAACTATTCACAGAAGATGAAGATTACTGTATCAATGAAGAAAACACTAATTGGAAGTTCCATAACTGTATGGATAAGGAAAAGCCCTACCCACTGCTATTACTTGTTGAGGTACAAATAATTAGCCTGCACCTTTATCCTTAGAATGGCTGACATCTGCCAGATGTCAGCCATTCTAAACAGATGTCAGGATGGTACCTTTGGCCTCTACAGGAGATAGATTTATAATATTCAGAAACTTTTGATCTGTATGGATTTTTTGACTCGTTTGAAATAATGAGTCACATACAGTAGCAAGAAGGTAAGTGGATGCTTTCAGAGTCTGGAGGAACAGAGTGTATTTTGTTGATGTAGAGGATCTGAAGCTGATTAGCATTCCCCTCTAATCACTATCTGACATGCAAGAATATACTGTACTGTACATTCACTGACTACTTTTTAAATTCATGTTCAGTCATTGTATTCATGTGATTATCCAATCAGGCATTCATGTGGCAGAAGCATAATGCATAATGCAGAGACACCTTGGAGATAAACTTTTCCCCCCATTCTGATCTTGACCTGCATATGCATGCTGTT
Source organism: Tachysurus vachellii (assembly GCF_030014155.1). Classification (NCBI taxonomy): domain Eukaryota; kingdom Metazoa; phylum Chordata; class Actinopteri; order Siluriformes; family Bagridae; genus Tachysurus; species Tachysurus vachellii. The sequence goes on along the minus strand of NC_083483.1, from coordinate 7,385,351 downwards.
TGGATAATTGCATGAGTGTTGCAGGTGTACATGTGTTCCTAATAAAGTACTCACTGAGTGTATATGCAACAAGGCCAATATCTTACAAGACTTGCATCCTAGTGTGAGTGTATTATACGTTGTTGGAAGAGTTGCTTCTGATGAAAGAAGATTTTTTTCTTGTTATACTACTGTAGCTATTTACAAATTGAGCATGACATCAGGAAGTCACTGAACATAGAGTGACAGCAGTGAAGCTAGGGCTTACAGGGCCAACTTTTACTCAGTGTTGCCAGCTACACTAGGCCTGACATCTGTCAAGCATATACTTGTCAAGCATAAACAGTAAATCCACAATGACCTGTTCAGATACCTTAGAAATAGTTCAAGCTACGGTTTTAGGAGTCATATTGATGAACCTGTACATCCAGGAAGGAAAGAGGTTGAGATAGACAGTTAAAAGTATTGTAGTAAATGGTAGATAGAATTTTTATTTATCTGTGTCTTGTTAAACAGTGTAAGGCATTAAAGTACAGCGTAAGCTCTATTCAGAAAATTTTGTGCTGATCAACTCACACCATAAGAGGAGTGATTGTATGTAATACAACATTTAGACCAGGCTGTGTCACTGGCTACATATAAAAATAATACATTTGTTGTCTGTAGTTACAATGAAGTGTTAAATTGAGATGGGAGATCAGGACTCAAGAGAGTGGGTTATTCCCTATACACTGTATTGATGGCTGATACATTGGACAGCTGGGTGTCCATCTAGCTTTATAACCAAGAGTTCTCAATTTCAGATACTACAGTTCTCAGTAGTGGGTTTTCTTGAAAAAGAAACAGACAGGGTACATTTTGGCTTGGGAATTGTACCTTTGTGACCGTACCTCTTCTTCATAATCCTTAAATGCTGACTATGTTGAGTGATGAATGCTTGTTGAGGTACTGACATCACAATAAGGTTTCTGCACATAAAGTTGCAGGAGCATGGAATCAGATAAGCTTGCAGGACAAAAAAAAAGGCCAGGATAATATAGGATTGCATTAGATGAGGCACTGCACAAATCCTTTACCACATTTGGAGCAGACTGGGATTTCATTCATTCAGCTAAGCTTGTTAGAAAACATAGTAAGTGGGAGCAAAAAAAAAAAAAAAGTAATTTCTGGGATTTGGTCAGAGATCCTTAGCAAACAGGTGGGAATTGTATATACACACACACAGTGGTGTGAAAAAGTATTTGCCCCTTTCTGATTTGCACATTTGTCACATTTTAATGTTTCAGATCAAACAAATTTAAATAGTCAAAGATAACACAACATGCAGTTTTTAAATGAATGTTTTTATTTATTAAGGGAAAACAAAATCCAAACCTACATGGCCCTGTGTAAAAAAGTGCTTGCCCCCTAAACCTAATAACTGGTTGGGCCACCCGTAGAGCAAGAACTGCAATCAAGCGTTTGTGATAACTTGCAATAAGTCTGTTACAGTGCTGTGGAGGAATTTTGCTCCACTCATCTCAGCAGAATTGTTGTAATTCAGCCACATTAGAAGGTTTTCGAGCATGGACCACAATTTTAAGTTCATGCCACAGCATCTCAATGGGATTCAGGTCAGGCTTTTCTTCAGCCATTCAGATTTGAACTTGCTGTGTGTCTTGGATCATTGTCCTGCTGCAGAACCCAAGTTCGCTTCAGCTTGAGGTCATGAACAGATGGCTGCACATTGTCCTTCAGGATTTTTTGGTAGACAGCAGAATTCATGGTTCCATTTATCACAACAAGTCTTCCAGGTCCTGAAGCAGCAAAACAGCCCCAGACCATCACACTACCATCACCATATTTTACTGTTTGTATGATGTTCTTTTTCCTGAAATGCAGTGTTACTTTTACGCCGGATGTAATGGGACACACACCTTCCAAAAAGTTTTCTGGCAAATCTGAAAGGAGCCTTCATGTTCATTTTGCTCTGCAGCGGTTTTATCTTCGAATTCCGTTTTTGCCCAGTCTCTTTCTTATGGTGATGAAAACTGACCATGACTGAGGCTAGTGAGGTCTGCAGTTCTTTTGTTGTTCTTTTGGGGTCTTTTTGGGGGGGTGGGGTAAACACAGGCCCATGTAGGTTTGGATTTTGAATTTTTCCCTTAATAATAAAAACCGTCATTTAAGATCTGCATGTTGTGTTTACTTGTGTTATCTTTGACTAATATTTAAATTTGTTTGATGATCTGAAGCATTAAAGTGTGACAAACGTGCAAAAAAAAATTAAAAATCAGGAAGGGGAAAACACTTTTTCACACCACTGTATTATTATTATTTTTTTAATGGTCTAAAAACATGCAGCCTGCATGGTCCTATTTTCTTGGGTCTGCCTCATGAGTGAGAGATGGAAGGCAGCTATGGTGCTAATGTACAGTAATTAAAAATTAAACCAACTCTGAATAAATGTCTATCTGGAAGTACTTTATCAAAGATCTAACCTTAGAGTTGTTAATATTACCTTCATCTGAACCCTAGAAATGCTACTTCAGTGGCATGGATCTTATATTCTGAGTATCTGCAGAACTCGTTTGACATGTTGAATGTGTTCTTCTAGTGAACTGGAGTATATTAAAATACTGTTTGCATAGGTAATAATCTTCCCAGTATATTTCTCAGCAATTCATTTATAAATTCTTGTAACCCAGATCAGACACTGACCAGAGTAAATAGTCATAGTGACCTGACATGGTGCCATAAGCCCTTTTCCAATCATTCCCTTCTTGAATCTGGATCGAGTTATAAGCACAGGTTTAATTATTTGAATATGGCAACTTATTTCAGCTGTTCAAGGGCATGTGGAACAAGTGGAAATTGATAAGGATATTTACTGTGACCTGATTGAGGCTGTGATAGACATTATATGGCTAAAGAATTCAACTGATGCCAGTTATGTGGAAGGTCTAATGTGGTCTTATTTAAGACGATTCAACATTTACTCTTTCCATTGCCTTATTATAAGTAGGGATCAAATGATAAATGTGACAGTAACAAATGTACAGTAACAGTGTACCATATTTATTTATAGCTTTCTACATTCATTCATTCATTCATTCATTCATTCATTTGTGGGTCTTCTATCATGATTTGCTGTCAAAAGTATGCAAAACATAGCTTTATTAAAAATTACACAAGCAAAGCAAAATTAAGGACTAGACAATACTAATTAACAATAAAAGCATAGACGGGGACAAAGCAAATGGACAAAGTAACTCCTGGCTCTCCCTTTTTTAATTTAATTTAATTTATTTGTACTGTCTTTGCTAGTCTTTCCGGAGTCTGTGGTTGCACATAATTACCATTATGTCTCTCTCACTCTCTATCTCTCTAGACACACATGCAGCTCCTGAAATACCCCTGATCCCATCCACTTCTGCTGTCAGGACCAGCCTGATCCATCTTGATGCCCTACGTCTGATTGGAGTCTCGCTGTCGCTGAGGTTGGATCCACATGGACAGCCTGCTGCGTTTGTGATTAGACATCCAAGAAGTGTGAGAGGGTTGACTGCATGTTTTTTGACTGATCACACACCTGTGTATATGGTTTGAGAGCTAAAACTGTATTTGGTTAATAAACATGAATACCGTATTTTGCTTACGTGACAGATTTTTAAAAAGGCCCCAGGCTCTCCATTTATGAAACCATAACTTATCTGATCATAGTCTGATCTGCTTTTATCTTTGTATACAATAAGTGTTCCTGTTGGAGCTTCTGTGCCCATACCTGCTTAAGAAAAACTATTGTGTTGTGATATTTTACTTAGCTCTTTAACAGTGTTCATCTCAGCAACCAAGTAAAAATTTGAACTAGCAAATGATTCATGTCTTATGCTACTGTGTACGTGTTTTTGTTTACTGTAGTTTTCTTTTTTTCACAATCAACAAATGAGATAATGACCTTTATGTTGTATTTCTGGAGGGCCTGAAACAACACGTCTTATCTACAGCAGTGGGAAAACAATACGTGAAAGGAAATGAAATCCGCTATCACCAATGGGGAGGGAAGATCAAGATATGTGTACATGTAGTGGAGCAGTTTGACATCACATCCTTGTCCAGCACTATAATGTGTGCTGGTGATTGTCTGTTAGTTCTCTTTACAAAATAAATTAATTATATATTTCATGGTGAATTAAAAGTCTGTTAAAGCAATCAAAGATAAATTATTCCACTCAGATTGATACGCCAAAAAAGAAGGTGCACTCTAAAAAATGATGTGTTGGATTTACTTAAAATATGTATGCACCATTTTTGCATCACACTTTTTAAGTAAACCCAACTTGGAAAAAAATTACTTAAAATTAACAAGAAAACTGTTGTTATATGTACTTAAATTTTTGGGTACACTCAACATTGTTTACTTAAAAATATAAGTAACATGGTAGAATCTGCTAAGTAACTGCAAGTTAAGTTAACTTAAAATTTAAGCTCATTTATGTTAAAAAAAGATAATTAATTGAGTTGAACCAATGTAAGATTTTAAGTTATTTTAGATCATCAGCTATTGGTCTGCATACTGCACTGCTGCTTGAATGGGTTAAACGCAGAGCACAAATTCCTAGTATGGGTCACCATGTCACTTCACTAAAATAAATTACACATGCAAATCACACAAAATAAAGCATTTCACTTTATTTTTTTAAACAGGCTGCAATACAATGGTGAAGCCTAAAACCACACATCATGAATGTACAACAAATGTGTCAAATTAACAAATTTTGAACAAAAAAACAAACAGGACACTTCCTTGATGCTGCCCCCTTTGCAACACTTTCTTGCTCTGAGCTAGAAAGAGAAAAAAGTTTTATATTTAGTATGAATAGGCAAGACATTACAGAGTCTTACTAGCATAGACCTTTTCAGTAAAAGATTGTATATACTAATGACGCACCACCTTTTTTTGGCAAAATACTCATATACTGGTAATTTATCAATACTGTTATTTAAAGATATTAATAGATCACGTATTTGCATAATGTGCTATGCTGAGACCAGCGGATGTCGGAAGCGTGTCACACCCTTCTGCTCCGCATTTACGCATGCGTAGAAGTTTCTCATTATTATAAGAAAAGTTAAGTTTCAAGCCAAGGTGGTAATTGAACAAAGAACTGCAAAGCGTTACACGGAGCAGGGCGGGAACAGATTCGTCAGAATTCGCCCTTATCTTAATGCAAACATGCCAACGCGATGCATGGTCATATACCTCTGAAATAAACAAATTAACCACTAGAACATTCATTCGATGGAGGCACACTGCTTTTAGGCGGACAATCGCGTGCACACTCGTTCCTCCTTTCATACAATAACTTACTTGTACAAACTGGACTTTCATAAGTATTCAAGTAACACGTTTCTAATTGTTGAAGCTAAATTCGTAGCAATTCAGAAATTCAATTTAAAAAAGTTTCTTTCTTGACCACAAACGCAAACACAAACACAAATAAACGAATGTACGTTAAAACGACAAATCTTACCTCTTTTCAGCGTCTTCGTCTCTTTGCGTTTCAGAAAATATCTTCATCTAACACTACAAACAAGTGTTTATTAATTTCAAAACCTCAAAATCGAATATTTTGCTTAGTTTATTGAAAGTTAAGCTTACCTCTTTCCACCGTCTTCACATGTGCGTCACAAAATGGCTCCAGTTTTTTCCAGATTTGCATATCACGTGGCTCACAGTCAAACTTAAAATATTATGTTATAATTACTTAGTTTTGATGCAATTTTAATACTAGTTGACGTGACTTATGTTTTTTCATTATATTTATGCATACATTTAGGTTCACCTTGTAACTTATATATTTATGTTACAGACACTATATATGCTAAGTAGAGGTTGGAAAGTTAAAATTACTTTGTTATTTGTGTTTAGTTTATTTATTTTTAAAAGTAATGGTTGTTCAGCCAACGAATCGTTTTTTAGAGTGTGGCAAATGCTTGCTTCTTTTCCACAATAAATTATTCTAACACTCGAATATGCAAACAACCTTGTTTGAACTAGTTCTGGCTCGGTGCATAAATCCTAAATAATTTAAAAGCACTGAAAATAAGAAAAAAACAAAAACAAATGAAATTTAAAACACCCCAGAATGTAAATAGGATCTAGTGCTTAACATGTTTGGATGACTAGACTTCCATCAGGAAATCAGGAATTACCGACATACAGCAGCGAAACATTACAAGAGGTCAGGGTCTAAGAGAAATCTTAGTAGAACAAGAAAACACACAAGCCAGGGGATTATTTTTTAATGATTAAAAAAATGGCATACTCACGTGCCTATTAGCTCAGTTTGTGACAGATCTGATTAATCTATTTATAATTAGTCAACAGGATATGTACATAGCTAATTGGTCTCATTAATCAGTGTAGTGATTTGTGTAGTGTGACATCAAGATTAATATACAAGTTAATGTTTACTGATGTGTTTATATTAAAAAATACTTAGCACATGATGCTGAAAGCTTCATTTCGCAATATAATGAATTCAACATTGAGAACTATGAATTACTGTATCCAACTAAAATTAAAAATCAGGAAGGGATTAGAATTTGTCATCCAGATGAATAAGCACTACATTAAGTTAATACACCTAAATCTTTGATTCATGACTGCGAATATTTGGTTATTCAGTATTCACCTACTTCGTCACACTTATTTGACTGTAGACCGAATTGTGTGGAAAATGATTGGGATAATTCCTCCATGTATTTTGCCCATTAAAGGCATTTGCTTCGTTTTATGTCATTTTCAGTATATGGCATTTGAGTTCCATTAAAAATATAGATGAAATTCCTGGAAAATGTATATTTACAAAGTCAGAATTTGTAAAAGTCATAAGACTTCCAGTTTTACTGAGACTATTTATATTTTTTATAGAACTTTTTTCACATTCTCATTACTAGCCCTGGTTAAGCGAAGTGTATGTGTAAATCTAAAATTAAGACTGAAATACACGCGCAGAAAGCAGAACCAAAAAACATCCAGTGCTGTAGAAAAACACAAACCTTCACAAACAGCATGCAGGAAAACAAAGCGCTAAATAAGGCAGAGTAACTGAGAAACAGGTGCATCTAGCCAATCACAAACAGAGTGAGTGTTAATGAGGACAAGAAAACATGACCATATAAGGAAGGTGGAACGTTCAATCCTGGTGTGCAGAGATTGCATATTAACATCCATGCTTTATTGTTCAGAGAAAGCAGATTGCACAAAAATATATTTGCATGCATAATGTTTAAGCCAATATTTTTGTGAAGGCACAAAATGAGAAAAAGAGAGAAGTGCAGAGAATTGTAAATGACCTCAGACACTACAGAATTGCTTAAAGTTATGTGTATTTTATTTATTTATATATATTTATTTATTTTTAGTATTTATTTATTATTTTATCCTTCCTGTGCAAATGGGAACACTGAAGGGCAAATTACTGGCACACTTTTAGGAATCAGTTGATGGCACAAATGCAATACATGCATTTAAATAAAACTTGTGGTTTTATTAACTGTGGCAATAAAAAAAGACATAATACAAAAAAAAAAAAAAAAACAACATCGAGAAACAGGCGAGGTTCAGGCAATGAAGAAACAACATGCAACTAGACTAAACAAAATCACAAAACAAAAAAAAATCAGACAGACAAACAATAAGCAAAAAGCTAGAAATAAATAAAACAGACTTTATACTGTCTGAGAGTCCTTTTATACTATGAGTATGTGAGGTAGGGTCCAAGTTTGTGTCATCAATGATCTGGTCAGTGTAAATGGGTGTGTCTCAATTAGCTCCCTATCTCCCTAGGCAGTGAATCAGTATTGTACAAGAGTCAGCACTCTGACTCACTACACACTGGTGACTCAATTTCCTGTAACATGCTGATTTCCTCATCAGTCTCTGTATAACCCCCAAACGTATCAAATATTTCTGAGTCATTAAGTTAAAAATATCTTACATAAGTAATCATTTGAGAGCTACAACAATAACAAGCTACTTACATTTGTAGATGAAGTTAATAAAGTTTGTCTGCTATTTTTATCTCACTGAGTTTTTCCCCCCAGTAAGGCTTTTTTGCAATGCATTGTGGGATTTTTTTTTTAAGGTAGCAAGCATTCCAAAACATTGGAAGGGTTTGTGATTGATTCAGCCCTTAAAATGGCCAACTCCCTGATCAACATTCAGGGAATTCTGGTAAGACTAGAATGTAGAATAGAATATGAAGAGTGTAAAGGATCTAGTATTGACATGACACACACACTTTCTTCAGTGTTCATCCATCTTATGCAGCAATGCTGATGACTGAATGGTTATTGATTCACAACCTCATTAATATATCATTCTAAAAATATCAATCTACTCGAATTGGTTTTCCTTTTAAATAGTAACCCACAAAATGGCACCAAACACAATAGTTTTCTTAATAAATGGCAAACAATTCAATTCAATTCAAGTTTATTTGTACTGTATAGCGCTTTTTACAATGGAAATTTTCTCAAAGCAGCTTTACAGAACATAAACATAGAGCAGAAGGTAAACATAACAAGTATAAAGAATTAATATAATAAAAATTCAAGATATACAGTATATAGTTCACAGTATGTATGTATGTATGTATGTATGTATGTATGTATGTATGTATGTATGTATGTATATATATGTATTTATCCCCAATGAGCAAGTCTGAGGTGACTCAGGCAGCAGTGGAAAGGAAAAACTCCCTTAGATTGGTAAGGAAGAAACCTTGAGAGGAACCAGACTCAAAGGGGAACCCATCCTCATCTGGGTGACACTAGAGGATGTGATTACAAATATACAGTCAAACAAATGCTGTATTGGTGTAAGGATCACATGGAGTTCAGATCTAATCTTAATATCACAGAGTCCAACTGGAGCTGATAGATCTGTAGATGTCTTAGGATTCTCACAGAGTTGGCCTCATCTCAGTGGAGGTCCGAGATCTTCATCCCACGGAAGACGATCGGGGCTGGTACAATGTCTGGATGCCTCGGGATGGGTAGAAAGAGAGAAGCAGTGGAGAGGGATTAAAATATCTGCTGTTCATAAAAATGTGCAAGTCTAATGTAATAGTGCACAAGATTATGGGATGTACTGTATTATGTGTACGCCTGACTAAAGAGATGAGTTTTTAATCTGCATTTGAACTGGGAAAGTGTGTCTGAGCCCCGAACACTATCAGGAAGACTATTCCAGAGTTTGGGAGCTAAATAAGAAAACGCTCTACCACCTTTAGTGGACTTAGATATTCTGGGACCTACCAGAAGTCCTGAGTTTTGTGATCTCAGAGAGCGAGAAGGATTGTAACGTGTTAGGAGACTAGTTAGATACGTGGGAGCTAAACCTTTAAGAGCCTTGTATGTAAGTAGCAGCAGTTTGTAATCAATTCTACAACAACTAAAGAGAAATAAACTTAACAACGCATTTGTAATGCAGCACTCACAAAGAGATTCTCAAGTATTTTCCTCCTGAGCTAGTGAAGTATTTCTATTTGATTCTTTACTCCAATTGTCCTCTAGTTCATAATGAAACTCTGGCAGTCCTCCGCTAGGTTAATTTGGCAGTCTTCCAGTCACTGATGAGAGCAGTGCCATTACCCACCAAGTGCTAATATTTATTGTAAAGTTTTTAAATAAGAGAACCCTAACTGCATGGATGTATTTTTTTCTTGAAGTGGGCAGAAATCGGTTGCATTTACAGTAAAAACAAACAGAACCTTTTTGCGATTTATATACATTTTTTAACCAATCATGCAAAAGGTTTGCTTGGTCTCGTCTGTACATGATATATCATTCTAGTTGGTTGCTCTCAGATATTTTTCCATGCAACCCTTTCAAACAGCTTCTTAGCTTTATTTCAGCTGTCCCAGATTCTGAGTATATTTGTTTTAAATGTGTAATAAATCTTTACCTATATTTTTAAGTGAAAACTCAAGATTCAGGAGTTTATTGTCATATGTATAGGGAAAAGTCTGTTACACAATATGGTGAATTTGTTAGTCTGTGACTTCACAACAATTTCTGGCATCATTTAAACAGGACAAGAAGAAGACACAAAAAGTTAAATTACAAATGTAAACACGAAAGTGTGTATGTGCAATGTAAACATTGAAGACAGTATATGTAGTGGTCCATGATGTTATTCTAATTTGTAAATGTGTGTGTAGGCTGGGTGGACTAAAACTGTTTTTCATCCCTTAAAAATATAATTTTTAAAGTAATAATCACAATTAGTCAGAGTAAATATATATATAATAACAGTATATATATATCCTTTGGTCAATCACCACCGTAAACAAAAGTGGCTTTCATCACCCTGCTTACAGCTATCGTAACTCTGTTGGTGAGCAATAAATCACATCCCCACTGAAGAAGAGCTTAGACCAGCATAACACATGCATCATGTAGATTGGCTGCAAGCAAACAACAAATAATCTGAAAGACTATAGTAGCTGCTCTTATAACATGCTGTAAAATCTAATCCATTGTGGAATTAATACGATTACTTTCATGCTAATGTGGCTTGCGAAAGTACACTATCCTACTGTAGTTGCTAGGGTGGTACCATCAATGACACATACCGTATTTTGAATCTTTAGTATATATCTGGAGTATATATAAATATGGATTTAGTATCATTTTGTTTTTAAAGCTTTACTCTATAAACTAATTAAACATTCATCTCTGGGCCTCACAGACAATTATGTGCTTTAACATTGATGAGTTTTAATGTTTAAAGGTGCAAAATTCACAATTCAAGGTGCACTAGAGGTACAATAGATACCCTGATTAAGATACCCAGGTGATAAGGAAATGTCAGAAGGTAGGCTATTTTATTAAGTGTATGCTTAACCGAACACTCTTTGGTTAAATGCTTATTCCAAACTGTTAAATTGTAGATAATTGCATTATCCAACATTATTTCATTTAACCAATTAAGCTGTTGGTTTCCCTGCCTTTTATAAGTAAATTATGAAAGGCAAATAAATATAATTAATAGTTAGATTTTATCTTATGATATAATGAATTTTAACTCTGCATGTAAGAATTTTTTTTCTCATGAAATGTAATAAAGTGCTCACTCACTGTGCACTTTATTACTAACACCGATACACCTACTCATTCATGCAGTTATCTAATCAGCCGATCTTGTGATACAGGCCAGCAGCTCCGGGTAATGTTCAAATCAACCAAGGGAGTGAGGGAAAAATTGATCTCAGTGATTTTGAGCAAAGCATGGTTGTTTATGCCAGACTGCTGATCTCCTGGGATTTTCACATACAATACTCTCAAGAGTTTACTCTGAATTTTGAAATACAGAAAGAAAGCATCCAGAGAGCAGCAGTTCTGGAAATGCCTTGTTGATAAGAGAGATCACTGGAAAATGGACCTGACAGAAAGGCTATAGTAACTCATGTAATTACTCTGTACAATTGTGGTGAGCAGAAAAGCAACTGAGAATTCACAGTATATTGAATCTTGTATCAGATAAGCTTCTGACAACAGCATAAGTGATCTTCAGTGGCCTTCCCAGTCCACAGCTGCTCACCTTTGAGATGTGTTAGGAGGAGAGATTCACAGCATGAAAGTGCACCTGAATAATCTGCAGGAATTGTATGATGCAGATTATTCAGGTACACCTGAATAATCTGCAGGAATTGTATGATGCAGTCATCTGGTTCAATCAACAATCATCAACTTGGACCAGAATCCCAAAGGAATGTTTTCCATATCTTTGGGAATCTATGCAATGAAGAATCGAGGTTGTTTTGACAGCAAAGGGAGACTCTACCCAGTATTAGTGTAGTGTTTCTAATAAAGTGTTCACTAAGTGTATCTGAGACATTTGAGAGGCTCTGGGAAGCCTGCATTATATTCACTATATGTATCATTTCATCATGTGTAATTTCATCAAGCGCAGCGACCATTCAGACTTTACTTTTTGATTCTATCAAAAAGAATCATAATGGCTATTCAATTATAAACATAAAAGTAGAGCACTAATATTAAAAGATAGATAGATACTGTAGATAGATAGATAGAGAGAGAGAGAGAGAGAGAGAGAGAGAGGATCTACCAACCTGGACAGAGACAAGATCTTATTATTAGACAAATGACCACCAAATGAGTGAGTAACCTGTTTGGTTCTGTGTTATTTGGTCATTGCCATTGTACCAATATTTACATTTAGTGATGTGACTTTTAACCACTCTTTTTTCCTCAGGCAACAGTACAAAAACAGTGCCTGAAAATGCCATTATTTGTGTCAGCGTGAATAACTTGTTGCTTAGTAGCCATTCTTCTTTTCTGCTTTTGCTTTTATAACGTCTCAAAACAAGAACCTAGGGTACCACTGCATCAAGGTTTTAATAAAATAATGCAATAGAAATACGGAACTAAGAAAACACACATATGGAGTCTCAGTAGGCAGAAAACATGATACAGTACAATAAACATGAACCAAGATGAAATAAGCAAGAATGACCTTGAATATAAACTGGAAATGTATACACGTTGTAATTAAGTAGTAACAAGAGACAGGTCTTATAGCTAATAGACTGAATTAATGGAAACTAATGAACTATAGTAAGTGGTGAGGAGAAAGCAAAAACACAGAACAATTGCAAAAGCATTTTGTGGAGTAATTCATAACAAATGAGTGTTTGATTATGTTAAGCAGTTATTGTACATTATTTTAAGGGTTAAATGTATATGCATACTTTATATGGAAAGGCACCATGAATGCATCCAAATCTTATGCTTGCACAAGGGCCCATTCTGACAAATTTCCAACACTACTTTAATGTCTGAATGTGCAGTATCGCTTTAATGTGATCGTTTTCCCTTGAGGCCCTGTGTGCTCTGCTTGATTTCTTGAGGCACAAAGTCGAACAAGCGCTTGTTCCAGATTAGGTTTGTTCACTAATTAAGTTCTCTTCTTTGTTACTGGTAGGGGCTCATTTGTGGAGCTCTGTAGTGTTACAAATACCTGCAGTATCCTCTGTGGATAAAGTAGCCGAGTCAGCCTCATGGATATGTCAGACAGAGACCCTTAAGGGTATAGTAAGCTCATCGACTTTTCTTAGAGCACTCAGTCAATATTTCATCAAAGTGAAATTGTTTTCACGAACAAGCAAAGTGAGAATGTATCGATCTGGCATTCTAGAGGCAGGAGAGTCTAAGCCAGGTAGGGATATCTTAAAAAGGTTGGAGTTCAGATTTCTACTTTTCCCCTTTGATGCACAGGAAACATTTTATGAAACTCTTCTAGAGTACTTTTATGCGTTGCAGTGGCATGTCATTTCCCTCATAAAGGTCTTGCAGGCCAATTTCAGTGATAAGCTATTAGACGTTGAAGTACCTTACTGAGGGTGTGTGAGGCAAGATACAGTGTGAAGCAAAAATTATGGTTAGTATTAAAGGTGGAATCAAAGAGATAAGAGATATCTGAGAGATATGTGAGATATCTATTACCTACCTATTTGCACCGGAATAAGGCCATAAGGAGTCACTCATCTGGAGTCCATGGTCTGCGAGTAAACCGTGCATGATGAAACCATGTCTGCATGATCTGTCTCATACTAAGAGATTTTCAATTTCCACATTGTCAGCCCCCATCTGCTAGCTCCCCATCACGCAACAGTTACCTCATGATTCCTCTGAGACACATTAAGGCACCCAGAATATATATATATTTTTAAAGCTACTTATGGAAACATCATAAGTGGCAATCGAATGCTTTCAAAGGAGTGTGATTACTGCCCAGTACTATTAAGATATTAACATGTTTGGCTAGTATTACTCTAATCAGAGAGGGTCGACCAGGAGCCATGAAATAACCACAGGCCATAACAACCAGAGGGCTACTAATGAGCTCAGATTTGAAGTGAATGATTAGGCCATTATGCTGTCACACTGTTATTGGATCTAAATTTGTAACCAGTGACTAGTCAAACACCTCCTAAAAGTTTTGAGATATACGCAGATCAAAAACTGTAAACCCCCCTATTAAAGGAAAAATTTAAAAGGAAAGAAAAACCAAAGAGCATCCATTTACCCTAACAAAATACACCTAATTAAAATGAGACTCAACATGTTGTGCTTGATGGCTAATGAGTCAGAGTTTGTTATAAAGCTGGACTTTGAAGATCTAGTCAGTTAGGGTTAGTGAGGTAAAAGCTAAGAAAGAATATAGAAAAGAACACCTGGGTTACTCATACATTCATAATGGGCATATACTGTAGCTGCAGTGACGCATGATGCCAGCCTCCATAGAGGCTGGTCAGCCAAAAACCCATTGGTTTCTTCAGACATTCGACAAATGTTAACCTTTCACAAGTCCACATAGTTTTCATTACTATCTGAATTCATTAACTCCATACATTTTAAATCATTGTGAAATACTGAGTGACCAATGATATAAAAATAGTTATTTTAATATACCTGCCTATTTGACAGAAGTAAGATGATATTTCAATGATTTGTGCGAATGTATGGCAATGCCCCATTTAGGTTATTGTTGTCAATTGTGTATTGTTATGGTACTAGTTGTCAAAAATGGAAATTATAATAACTGCTAATATGTGTCTCGTGGGAAAGGAATATTGATGCCCCATTCTCAGGAAAGAGGAGCAGTGGACAGGAGAGTTTGGGTTTGGGTTTTTATGCCAGATTTGGCTATAATATTCTGAGGCTACCACAGTCTTGGTTGGGTGGGGATGAGTGGTGTTCATGGTTAGTTGGGGTTGAGGGGGTGTTAGATTAGATTCAACTTTATTGTTATTATACATGTACAGATACAAGGCAATGAAATGCAGTTTGGCATCTAACCGGAAGTGCAACAAGCATCAAGTGCAAGATGTACAGTATTTATAGTATGAACAGGATATTATACAGATGAATATGCTATGGACAAGATATACAGGTTGGGTGCTATAGACATGATATTCAGTGTGATATGTATTACTGTATATTGAAAAATATAGAAGTGCTATTGACATAATATACAGTGGTCGGGGGTATGGGGCGGTTACCGGGAGGCACATAAGACAGCACTATGGAAAAAGCTGTTCCTCACTCTGGTTTTTGTCCGGTGGCTCCTGAAGCGCCTACTGGAAGGGAGGGGGCAAACAGCCTATGGGCAGGGTGAGAGGAGTCTTTAAGAATGTTGCGAGCTTGACGCAGATGTGTTCCTTTGGACATCCTCAATGGCTGGAAGTAAAGTTCCTGTGATGTGCTGGATCACCCGTTGCTGTGCCTTAAAGTCTGCGGCTGTGCAGTTCCCATACTGGACTATAACACAGCTGGTCAGGATGCTCTCAATTGCACAGCGATAAAAGTTCCCCAGGATGGCTGAAGACAGGTTAATCTAGGTTAATTCTGATTAATCCACCCTGGATCATCATTAAGTCATTATGCATCTTACACTACAAGAACATTTTGCTGCCCAAAATAAAACACAGCAGGATAAAAATGGGACTGTTAAAACAATTATGATGAACGACAGCCAGAATCAGCTTGCTCTGCTAATTGTTTATGCATTTTTCTGCAACAGCAAAGACGAAGGGGGGTCAGCAAGGCTTATATATTCTGCAGCATGAGCTACAAGTTAGTCAGAATTTGAAATGGAGTATTATCATGCTTGACTTAGGGCTGCATGCTTGCTAACTGGGCTCTCATTTGTTTATCAGTAATGTTCCCCCACACTACAGGATGTTGAGTGTACAGTATATTACAATTTTAAATCACAGTGGATTTTAGTCACCCAAAATCACAAAAATAAATCTAGGCACCTTTTGTGACAACCAGGAGCCTTAAACTCAGTCCAATTATCTAGCCATAATAGACCTCATTCTTCAAGTTCATTCATTAATTAATTAATTGATTAATAATTCGTGAATTCGATAATTTCTGAAAAGATTTTTGGGTTGATTGTAAAGAGTGTAATAGTTGGGCAAAATATGATTTCTTTCCAAAAAGAGCTCAGACAGAATCAGTATATACACATGTATTAATGTGTCAGGTCCTAGGTTTATGACTAGTCATAGGCTTCACACACTACACAGAGAACAGATGTTAAAAGTTTTGCTGCCTTTTTTTTTTTTTTTTACAATTCCAGGAACTTACTCCTTTTATATACGGTTACTTTTATCAATTCATAAAAATAAGTTACTGTGACTTCACAGAGGTTACCCACGATGCAATTTATTACTCAGCATAAAAAATAAGTTACTGTGACTTCACAGAAGTTACCCACGATGCAACTTCATCATCTTTTAATGCTGTACAACACTTTATTACCCAGCACAAAGCGGCTGATAAGTGACTGATCAGGTATGTCCCAATCTTCAGGCTATGCAGATGCTCACAATTATTTTTAGCCCCACAATGCAGACGGCACTTGGGCACATTATGTGGTTGCTGTCTATGGATATCAAGGATTTTTTCCCTTTATTTTAATGTCAAACCATTCTTGTAAAATGTATGCACACACACACACACACACACACACTCACACACACTCACACACACACACACACACACACACACACACACACACACACACACACCAAATCACCAAATGCAAATAAGCTGGTACATTACAGGCAATTGCCCTTCATCAGTATGGGTGCAAACTTGCAACTCTATATCAAAAGATATATAATTGTCTATACAAAATATAAATCACACAGAGGCACAACAGAACAGTTTGTTTTGGTTTGCCATGATCTAGCATGGGAAACCAGTGTTTTAAAAAAGTTTAAGATCCACTGATTTAGACTAAACCTAAACTGTAATTGTAATTCTTTTTTATAACCACCTTTATACAGTACACTTTGTCTTAATTCACATGACAGAATCCTTCCATAGTACAAATATACACAATATATTTGCATATCTATATTATATAAACACAAATACTGTATAAAGTATTATTTCAACAGACTAGTCAAACAAAGCATCTATTAAATGATGAAATAAAACTAGTATCAGGAAAATAAATGTCTATACAAAGACTTTATCACTGACAAACAACATGCTTTTTTATATTTGATTCTACATAAAAATCCTTGGCTTTTTAATGTCTAAACAATAAAGGCAAAGAAAAACACACAACAAAAAATAAAACAAAAACCACCCAGGTAGAGTTTCGGCTTTACGTTTCGCCCACATACCACATGGAATGACAGCTCAATGTTGGCCCAAAAGTGGTTTGCCAAAAGTCTACCAGTCCAATACCTTAAATACATTTACAAGACCACAAAAGTTTACCAGACATATACATTTAAGTTTTAAGTCATCTGATCTCAATGTTACGGAAGTCCTAAGAGCCCATGCATTAATTTTACTTCTTCTTGTATTTTTTCTTTTCTCTTGTTTTGTTGCGATAACGACTTAATTTTCTCATGACCTCTGCATGTACCCCACTGTTAAGCCCCATTCACACTGCAAGTCTTAATGCTCAATTCCGGTATTTTGCTCAGATCTGATTTTTTTGTTTGACTGTTCACATTACCTTTTAAAATGTGGCCTATATCAGATACCAGTGTGAACTGTTTGCTGTTTCGAACTGACCCACATGCGCACACGAACAATAACAATGACGTCACACGCAGCACGCCGTTGCGCTAAAGTTGGCGAGGTTATGGAGGAAGTAAGCATTTTCGCTTATTTTCGAGGTCGATGGCAACTTTTGATTATTTGATCCATTTTGTAGGTGTAGTCACGTTTGTGTGCGTACTCGCCGGCACATAATTGTGACGAATGTCGATGTAGATTGACGTAAAAGTTGCATCAAATCCGCCTTGGTTGTTCACATGGAAAAAATCAGATTTGGGTCTGATTCAGGACCACATATGTAAGTGGTCAGAAAAAATCAGATTTGGGCCACTTTTACCTGCAGTGTGAACAGGGTTTTAATCTGTAAGGGATTATTAAAAGTATGAGACTTTATTCTTGTAAATTCCGTTTTGTAATTTTGTCTCACATGCATTAAAAAAATGATTGTTTTGTATTAATTTATTGTTTCCTCTTTCAGTGCTATTAACGCTAAGTATCTAAAAGATGATCCTACAATATACGTGTGGTGAGTTTAACTGTGCTTTTTGAAACAGCGGCTGGATTAACCCCAGTAGGGTCATATATTGGCTATATTGTCTTCGACGATAAAGATGCAGACATCACAGCCTCCTTCCTAAGTGTTGGACACTTGTGTGGAAGTTGTCAATCACATGAGTCCCTGATCAAAGTAAAAGCGCATGTGATTATCCATGATGCTGCGTTAATGTGTTTTTGATGCCTCTAGAAATTGTTCTTATGCAGAGATCATGTGAAAATGATGTAGTTACATAACAAAACAAGAACAAAAAAAATATAATAATGCATGGCTGGTTAGGACTTCTGTACATTACGAAGAAGAAGAAGAAGAAGAAGAAGAAGAAGAAGAAGAAGAAGAAGAAGAAGAAGAAGAAGAAAGGTGTAAATACAATTAAGAAAAGAACAGCAAAGTTGTGTGACACATGATCTGTTCGCTGGGGAGTACAAGAAAGTTATGAAGAATATTTAAAACATTATTTAAAGTTTGCTATCTAAATGAATGTATTCCTCAGTAGGTTACTGTAGACATGTGCTAATGATTTATTACAGTTTTAATGGAACAGTACTGTTAGCCATCCTTTGCCGACCCCCTAAAAAAGCCTGAGAGGGTTTTTGGTTTGCTTCCAAATATTAATGCTGGGTTTGAAACAGGTACTTCTGGTCAGATGCATACACAGAAAAAGAGCCCTTAGGGAGGGGTGGCACATGTGTAAACTAATGGGACTACAGTAGGAAATTCGTGAAGCATAAATAATACCTCTGACTGAGGCAGGCAACATGCCAGAGAAATAAACGACGTTTCTGAGTCAAGCAGAAAGCCATGAATTCCATTTCACAAAGTAGAAATTTTTCCTATTTCTAAGTTGTTTTGAATAAAATTGTACACAAATACTACATCATAATTAGTTAAAAGTAGAACTTAAATTACTCTATTTTGTGATTTATTGATACTCAGCCTAGTGGATAAGGCAGTTCACATGTGCAGTCTATAAATAATAAAATAAATTATGTCAGAACAGCTATCTGCTTTAACCTCCGTATTTGGTTCACGTCTTCATCAACACCGGCCTCACAAGGCTCATTTGGATACGCTGACCTGACACTGTCAGCAAGCAGAACCTGTGGGACAACGAATGGGACAGCTGTCAGTAGATGTTCTTTAAAGGCATGGGAGGTGGATTGGTCACATCCTCCCCAAAACCATGTATCCAACATAGTATTATGCAAACCCTCAGTTGTAACTCACAGGGTTAGAGGAAACGAAGAGGAACAACTGGTGTTATAAAATGGAGGCAGGATGTTAAAGAAAATAGGACTCACCCTGGGACAGCCATAACAACTACCTCAAGATTAAAATGGATGGACAGAGCTCATTAGTGGTATAGTGCATGCAAGCGATGATGATGATGAGGAGGAGGAGGAGGAGGAGAAGCAGGTTTGGATTATTTTTTAAGAAATGGACCGAATCTCTCCATAATCTTACGTATAAGCAATAATAAATCCTGAATATCATCCAGGTGTCAGAATTACTTAATCATTTAATTAATTAACTAATTATATATATATATATATATATATATATATATATATATATATATATATATATATATATATATATATATATTCTTACAACACTCAGCCAATCACACACTATTCTTTTTCCAAAATAAGACAGAAATTGTCAGAATATTGGAGACCCACTCCTCTTCAGTTTTCTCTTTTTACCAACTTGTCTGATCCAGGTCATCAACTCCCTGTCACACCCTTCAGCTCTATCAGATATGTAGGCAGTTTATTATAAGCTCAAAATAGTGTGAGATACCTCCAAGAATGCAGCTGTGAATTCAAGTCAAATTAAGCCAAATCTAAGTCATATCCTGATCAGGATAAAGCAGTTATCCGAACTCTCTCGGGTCACGGGGAGCCTGTGCCTATCTCAGGCGTCATCGGCATCAAGGCCGGATACACCCTGGATGGAGTGCCAACCCATCGCAGGGCACACACACACTCTCATTCACTCACGCAATCACACACTACGGATTATTTCAAAACAGCCTTTAAAAAATGGTATATTCATTTAATTTCACTAGAAGAAATAAACACACTATTATTAATGGCATTGCACCCTCACAGTTCCAAGCTCCTGGGTTCGGTCCTGATTAAGGGTTACTGTTTATGTGGAGTTTTGAAGTTGAAGTAAAAGTTACCTTTTAGAATATTACTCATGTAAAAGTCTTAAAGTATCTGATATTTACTGTACTTAAGTATCAAAAGTCATTTTCTGATATTTAATGTACTTAAGTATTTGAAGTAAAAGTAAAAAGTAAAATGTCAGTGATTTTCGGTAGGCATAAGAGCAGGGGGCGGTTCTAGGGTTTCATCTTTAGGGGTTTTTAGCTCTCAGTGAGAATTTAAAACAAGAAGAGTTTTATATTATATATTATATGACTACATAGTAAGCCAAAAGTTATGGTATTATTTAATGGCAAAAGTGGACACCAAAATTTTACGCATGATGTAATGATGCCAGTCTTGAATCAAATCAGTTCATGTATGTGTGCATTCTCTACAAACAGTGTGTCCAATGAATGCAGTCATTAATAAACAAATATTCACAAGACAAAGACCAAATCAATAAATGTTATTTTTATTTAGTATTGAATGGATTGTTTGCATTAATATTTTGTTTGTGCTACAACTCTGGTCATAAGAATAGTGACATTTCACTGCTTTTGGTTGCCGTCTTTGCGGCTTTCCGCCGATTAACGTTATAGATAAATGCCTCCAGCTCTGACTGCGCGTGCACGCTGCACGTACCTGTGCTTCTCCGTAGAGCGTGCTGACGTGCGTAATGCAATCTAGGAGCAGTGATTAGCCAAACCTCTCTTATTGCAGTCGCACACATTTCTTCTGATTTTATTTTGTAGTAACGAGTAACGAAGACGCTTAGTGGAATTATAGCGGAGTAAAAGTAAACATTTTATTTAGGAAATGTAGTGGAGTAAAAGTGAAAGTTGACATAGATTTAAATAGTGAAGTAAAGTACAGATACGTGAAATTTCTACTTAAATACAGTAACGAAGTATTAGTACTCCGTTACATTACAACACTGGTCAATACTGTTCGCGTTCATGGTAAATGGCTGTATTCCTTGTACATGGCTGTATTCCTGGTACATGCCCAGTGTGAGCTAAAATGAGTTAACCTGTCTGGATGATATCAGCAACACAAATCCTCACTTGATCTAGGCTTTTATTTACAATTGTTATGAATAAAAGTGTGCTGTTTTGCCATAACCTTAGCTGATCTGCCATATAATGTTATATTTACAAGCTCATTTTCCTACATTCAGTAGCTATTATAAAATGGTTTTGTGCACTTACATTTAATTTCCATTGCAAGCTCTGGCATATTAAAGCTGCTTCTTGTATTTAATGCTGCAATAACACTTTATGGTCTGATGTTCAGCTCTGATGGGGAAGAGATTTTCAGTTCCCTATTGTTTTTTTTTGTGTGTGTGTGTGTCTGTTTTTTCAAAGAATTCCTCAAATCCACTTCACTGACAGTTTTCTTTTTTTCTTTTTGTCCAGTCTGAACATTTTAATTAATTCCCCCAAGCAGTCTTGGGGTCAAGGAGTCGAACAGAAAGTTTAGGATACTGTAGTTGCAGTAGAGACAATACAGATGGAGGTGTGAGAAATTATACTTAGGTTAATTAATTCTTAAGATACCACATATAGGCAAAAATATGGAGCCAAAACGATTTGTCGAGACAAAATATGTACTCGAGTGAAGTCAAAGTTGCTATAGACCTTTGAGAGTCATAATGAGTACTTCAAAGATATAAATAAAAAATCAGTCCTACAAAGTAAGGAGTAAAAATAGCCCCAAAGTCATACTTAAGTAACGGAAGGAAGTACAATTACTGTAGTTGCACCAACTAATCAGCCACCCCACTCATAATGAGGTGCAATATTAATGCTTAATCATTATGAGACCTGAGGTAGTGTTGGATATTTACTGTCTTGTACTATATAAAGCATACAGTATGGATATGTTATACACTGTATACTTTATGTCCAGCATTATAACATACATTTAGTGGTGCTAATAAAATATGTTGAAAAATGGTCTCGGTTACTGACTGTGAGAGGTCTACAGTGCAATATTACATCTCAGTGGCTGCCAAAAAAAAAATAAAGTGGTGGTGATGGTTGTGCGGAAGTGGCATAGAGGGGGCCATAATGGCCTGTCACTGATGGGCAACGACTGACGTAAGCCTGAAATTGCCTCCTTAGAGTGTTGGCTTTAGCCTGTGAACATCTCCAGCATGGACGTTTTTTTTAAAGTGGGAGTCAGATTTGACTGCCAGACTGCCTCTGTTGGGAGTTGTGTTGTGTGTTTATAATGCTACTGTTGCAAAATAGCAAAAAAAAAAAAATGTAGAAAACCATTGCTTGTAGGAGATCAGGAAATTCTAAAAGTACCACAGCCATCTGTGGCAAGGAGTCTGTGGAGTCTTGCATACACTCTCCACTGTCAATCACTGTGAGATCAGCCAATTACAAGCATCTGTGATCTCATGTATGTGACAGAGGGCAGATAGAGCATACCTCTAAGTCTATCACACTGCCCTAAGATGCACAATGAGCAGCAGAATTAAAAAAACTGACTGTGGCTGGATTCATGTCTTGGAGGAAGAACATGTTGGCTTACATCCTTCCCATTTGGTAAATGTCTGATAGGTGACTGCTAGCTTATGGGTAGGACAAAATTGGTGAAAAAATGGGGTAAAATTTTCAAAATTACATAGACTACCAAATATACTACTTTATTACGTCTACATCTAGAGCTGGTTCTATTCTATTTATTTCAATATTTAATGTCATTTTCCAGGTTAAATACAAATATACAAATACGTTTTAAAAAATGTAGATTTTCTTTTAGTGCATGACTTTATCAGACTTCCAGATAGCATGAACCGTAATCATTTCCCCAATGTGTCAAAACTGCTGTAGAACATCTGGAGTGACATTTCAACGCTGATTGAAATGTTTAAAAATTCATCAAGCTTAGCTTGTCCAAAGCCATTTTTTTCTCCTTCAACTTTTTCCTCTGTGACACTAATCATTGAGGTCACAGTAACAGCTTGATGGCAGTTACAGTTAAAATGATTAAGAGTTTGTAATGGGGAAATTGGCAAACGGAACCAGACATGAAAGATATTTTCAGACCCACATAAATATTAGTGTATGGTTTGGAAACATGGAGAAACATGACATTTTATTTGTCTTCTTCACATTATCCCAAGGTTTGTGCATTTAGATCTACTGTAAATGTTGGACTGAACTCTGCCGCACTGTTTTAACTAGTGCAAACCCATCGCAGGGCACACACACTCTCATTCACTCACACAATCACACACTACGGACAATTTTCCAGAGATGCCAATCAACCTACCATGCATGTCTTTGGACCGGGGGAGGAAACCGGAGTACCCGGAGGAAACCCCTGAGGCACGGGGAGAACATGCAAACTCCACATACACAAGGCGGAGGCGGGAATCAAACCCCCAACCCTGGAGGTGTGAGGCAATCGTGCTAACCACTAAGCCACCGTGACCCCCTTCAGGGTTATTCAGTAGGTGTCATATACAACGTGAAATTTACAATAAAAGAAATAATAAAGAATCTATTATTTAAATAATCTGTTGAAAAATGTTTTTTTAATGCATGACTTTATTAGTTCCAGACGTCCAAACTTCATTTACCCCATTGCCCAGTGCTTCAAAAGTGTCCTAAAACATTTGGAGTGATATTTTGACACTAATTGAAATGTTTAACAATTCATCAGCTTAATCTTGTCTGAAGCTTTTTTCCTCCTTTTTCCTCTTTTCCCTCTGTGACACTAATCAATGAGGTCACAGTAATAGCTTGATGGTAGGTGATGTTAAAATGATTTAAGCCTGATGATGGAGAGAATCGCAAACATTATTCAACATAGTGGGTATTTTTTCTCAGCCTTGTCTCATTATGCGATATTGCATAAACCATGTTTTGCTTGGTTACTGAAAGGTCGCCTTTTTGCCTCGATAGGTATAAAAGAGCCAGAACATTTGAGCACTTTTGGCTAATTCATAATATGATTTGTTTAAAACTTTGCTTGTGGCTTAAATTTCCTGTTGCAACACTCATCTGGTTTCGAAGTAAAGATTTATGATCGTTTAATTTTTAGTGTTGCTCAACTGTTATTGTAGTTAAGTCACTATGGGGTCACTATGGGGCAAACTATGGGGCAGGAAAGTTGAATATTCTTGCATGATTTTGGCTCAAGCAAAGTATCACTGAGTGACGGCATGATGTAACCACCGCTTAGGGCACAATATACAGTAAAACTCCAAAAAGCCATGGAGTGCCATTGAATAGAGTATAGAGAATATTACATACATAAATATCACATGTTCATTATTTAATTAATCATATCACCTCTGGGATATTTTTTTACATAGATAAGATTAAAGGAGATAACACTGTAATTGGAGAACAGAATATGTTATGTCTGCAGTTACACACTGTACATTAAGGGTGCATTTCTATCAGCTCTTTAGCTCCATAGGTGCTGATTCAATATATCATGTAGAGGAGTTTGGTCACTGGTAAGGACTCAATACACATAGGGACACTGAGATATACTTCCCTGTAACATTCTAATTTCCTCATCAGTCTCTGTAAAAACTGAAAACATATCTAATGTTGGTCTTAAACATCATAAAAATTTGTTAGGTTCTGTCATGGTACTTCAAACAGGATCGTAGGCTAATTGGTGGATTTTTTTAAATCATTAAAACATTAAAAAGTCATACAAACAAACTGTGCTCTGAGAGTTTGTCTGAGAGTTTGTCAAGTTGAGACGCTTCAGAAAATGACATTTTTTCAGCGAGGGAACATAGTGAGTATCGATACTTCCTGGTTTTTTGGCTCATTATGGGATTGTGTTATGGAGCGAATCACCTTGTGATTAATACACCCCTTAAAATAGCTGTCTCCCTGATCAAGCTACTAAACCAGAGAGCTGATTGAGATGCATACTAATTAACGTTTGTGACTTTTTGTCAGTTTGGAAAATTACACCAAAGAAACACAAAAAAAGTGAGCCCTAAATGTCTTGTACTCTAAAATAAATAAATAAATAAATAAATTTCTTTATGTTATCCCAAAGGTGTGCAGACCTTTTTGCCTATATGCTTGAATTGTTTTCTGTCTCATTTGGGATAAAAGCATCTGGCAAACAAATGCAGACTGTCAACACAGCACTCTAAAATAATTTGCTGCTTTTTTATTGTCTATAAATCTGAATTCCACACTTTCCCAGAAATATCCAAAAAGGCTGTTGTAATATTAAGATGCACTAAACATTTATGGGCTTTTGACTTTACATATTAATTGACATAGTGTGTCCATATCCATTATTTAAACAATTAAGTGCCTGACTGCTCATTATCTAGAAACCTAAAATCATGTCATCTCTAATTACAAAAGCAATACATTCTAAACGTTTCTTGTGACTCATCTCAAATTCAGTGGAGGTACAGAATAATCGGAGACAGTGTGGAAGTGGGTACGCTGCGGAAGTGTGTAGGCTGGGAGGCAGAATAATTCAGTAGGAGGAGATCAAGGAGAATCTCTCCTACACAAGGATTCCTAACACTTCTGTAAGACTAACAGTCAGGGTTAGTCAACACTGATGCCAGCAAAGCTCCCATAGCAGTCGGTTTAACACTTATTCATCTCCGTTGCCATAGCGAGATGTCCTGCACATAGATGGAAACGGAGAAATAGAGAAATGGAATTACTTATTTATAAGGAACATGTGTTGGAAGAAGGCAATCAATATTCTTCAGTTATTCAGCGATATGTATGTATATATATGTATATACATATAGTATGCATTATTATTATTATTTAATATTATTAGGTTTTCTATGAGGAGATTGTAATATTTCTTATTAGATTAGATATATTAGATTAGATTAGAGCCAACATTACTGTCATTGTTCAGTCTACATGTACAGATACAATGAAATGCAGTACATTATACCAAGTACATTATATTACATAGCAAGGTGAACGATTAAGGAGGAATTTCAGACATTCAGCTTAGATTATTGTCTGATGAACAATAATGGACCATTTTAAGTAAATCCTTGTTCCATCTATTTTCTGTAGTGTTTCTTATACTCTTGGTTAAAGGGAACCTGGAGACTATCCCAAAAAACCTGAAGAACTCGGCGAGGGACAACCTGCACATTGCACTACTGTGCACGTACACACCCATTTACACACTACAGACAAATTGGTGATGCCAGTCAGCCTACAGTGTATGGCTTTGAACTGGGGGAGGAAAGCGTAGTGGCCAGAGGAAACCTTTAAAGAACGAGGAGTACATGCACAAAACACATAGGTGCAAGGTGAAGGTGGGAATTGAATCCCCAAATCCAGAAAAGTGTCAAAAAATTTGCTGACCATACATCCAAAATTTTCAACAGCTGGCTAAGATTAACTAAAAGCATGTAAATGTACTAAATAAACTGCACAGCACTTAAAAATTCATTTTGGTTCATATACAAAATTGGATGTAGCTTTTTTCATGTTAGATAACGTAACATTACTACTACTATTACTACTACTACTACAAATAATAATAATAATGAAACATGGACTCTCTGGATTATCATGTAATGTAAATTTTAATCTGGCACTAATCACATTTTTTTTATCAAAATCTCTCCTTCACAGGCATAGCAACACAGACATAATGTTTGGATTAGATGGAAAAATCATTGTTGTAACACACAGGACTTGAAAGGTTTTATACCTGTGGACCTATTGAACGCACACACGCAGAGTCAACAATCCAGGTCAATACACAGGCAGTTGTAAATATGCAGAGCTGACAAAACAAGACTTCTCGACTGGGTTAGTGAAGAATACACATAAACCATTAAGAATTTCCAGTGTTTATGGTGTGAAAAGTTTGTACTGTTTAGAAGACTCTTTCATTGGTGTCAGGTGTATTCTCTACATCTAAATTGATGGCATTTACATTTACAGATGCCCTTAACCAGAGCGACTTACATTTATCTCATTAATACAGCTGAGCAAATGAGGGCTAAAGGACTTGTTGGCCAAGGGATTGAAACTTACAACCTTCTGATCAGTAGTCTAATGCCTTAACCACTGCGCTACCACTCAAACACTGGCAGGGGACCAGGAGTGGCAAATTAGGGCTAAAGGATTGCTCAGGGGCCGAGGGGTGGCAGCTTGGTGGCCTAGGGATTGAAACTTACAACCTTCTTATCAATAGTCTAATGCCTTAACCACAGAGCTACCACTCAAACACTGGCAGGGGACCAGGCGTGGCAAATTAGGGCAAATGAGGGCTAAAGGACTTGCTCAGGGGCCGAGGAGTGGCAGCTTGGTGGCCTAGGGATTGAAACTTACAACCTTCTTATCAATAGTCTAATGCCTTAACCACAGAGCTACCACTCAAACACTGGCAGGGGACCAGGAGTGGCAGCTTGGTGGCCCTGGCATTGGTGTCCCTGGGATCCAAAGCAAGTAACATTTAACTCATACATATACAAACTTATATAACAGAGAACCTGAGTTTCACAGGCCTTGCTTAAGCACCCAGCAGTGGCAGGTGAGTGGTTCTGGGATTTGAACCAATCTACAGTATAAGACTGTGACAGAAGTCGTTGTAAAGTGGAAAGAGAAATTTCAGTCCATTGGTACTAATATGGTTCCTTTGTCCAGCAGTGTGCGTACAGCACAGGCCAGAGATTTAGATGTCCACAAAAAAAAAAAAAAAAAACATTTGCCAGGAGACCAGGAACCACCAGCCTGAGGAAAGATATGTTAAGTAGAAGTGAAACCAGTGACTGCACAAACAAACCAGGGACTAAGCATTTGAAAGGACAAATCACATTTGGGACCTCTGGTGGCGAGCCATACTCTATCTCCATTTATCTGTCAGTGGTGGAGGGGCATGTTTGGTTTGGCAGAACTGAAAGGAATCTCAATGCAGACTGAAATGGAGAATTTGGTCCATAGTCGGCTAATGGAAGTAAAGATGTACAATCACTTTGTTGATTGTGACAGTGGCTGCGTAGATTCATAAATTTTCTGATTTGTTCTCTCCACCTGCCTATTGAAGCGAGGCAGTACCAGTTTTTCAGTAAAGGCCCTCTGTACTGCGTCTAATGCTAATGCAGCTGGCGCGGGCACACAGGATGCAGTCATGCAAGTACAGCCGTATCCTGATGCTATCAGGAGAGACAAATCTGCTTGTATACCATCTCATAAATACAGTTGGTGATGGAAAGTAGAAAAACTTGGAATCGGAAATCAATCATTTGAAAGCACCTGGGTTCTACATGTAAATAAGCTTTCGGGTCCAGTGATATGAAGTAGTCCTGTGGGTGCCTAAACTAGACCTGACAATATTAGCATAAAAAAAGGATGGTCTTCAAGACTGGTTTAACTGTGTTAAATTTAGAATTTGATGAAGATTAGTTTTCTTCTCTGGGTTTTCAATTGTTCCTTTCTTCAAGAGAAAACAAACCTCACTTTCTGGGATCCAAACGCTAACATTGTTGGTATCTGATTTTAAATAGACCAGGAGGGAGAAGTGGAGGTAGTTTCCAAGTAGAGAAGAAAAGGCTGGTAGAGGACAAAGCAAAGAAGAGTGATAGATCATTAGTCTGTCATTGCTAACGAGGGAAAGGAAGGCCAGTTCATATCTAATGGGCTCCACAATGTTTCATCATGTGCTATTAAAAAAGAGAAAGTTAAAACTTTCACACAGTGATGATTTTATGTAGGTCACAAGCTACCAAGTACTGTAGATGTACCTAAAATGGTGTAACTGTAGTTCAAGAGTTTGGATGAAGATGTATGGCTGTTTGACAACGGTATTATTTTAAACAGTTTTTAAAACTTGGTGCGTTACCCAGAAGGATACAAATACTTTTCATGGGGACATGATTAAAACTGCCATAAAGGTAAACTAAAAAAGTAAAAATATTCTTTTTGTAGCGGGGCACAGTGGCTTAGTGTTTAGCACGTTCACCTCACACCTCCAGGGTTCGGGGTTCGATTCCCGCCTCCGCCTTGTGTGTGTGGAGTTTGCATGTTCTCCCCGTGCCTCGGGGGTTTCCTCCGGGTACTCCGGTTTCCTCCCCTGGTCCAAAGACATGCATGGAAGGTTGATTGGCATCTCTGGAAAATTGACTGTAGTGTGTGATTGCATGAATGAGAATGAGAGTGAATGAGAGTGTGTGTGCCCTGCGATGGGTTGGCACTCCGTCCAGGGTGTATCCTGCCTTGATGCCCGATGACGCCTAAGATAGGCACAGGCTTCCCGTGACACGAGGTAGAAGCGGTAGAAAGTGAGTGAGTGAGTGAGTGAGTGAGTGAGTGAGTGAGTATTCTTTTTGTAAAATCTGTCAACAGAAAGTCCTCACAAGAATACTGTGTGTGTACGTACTTACTTATCTTAAAACAATAAAACATAACATATTCGTTTACAAAGTTAAGGTATTTGTTAGATGTGTGTGCATAATGTTGAATAGTACATCTACAGAAGGAGAGGGAAATTAATTAAACTTTAAGTGAAATACCGCTTACACAAATTAATACTACTTTGTATGAATGCTTGCTTGTTTTTATCCTGCAGTATGATTAGGTTTAATTGAAAATATGCTTATTACCTTAACTTGAGCTCTCAAGAATGCCTTTGAAATCAATCCCTGGCAAACAGCTTACCTGTCATGTTTGGGTTAATCCCTGGATTTTATTCAGTCTAGTACATTCTCATCAAGAAAAGAGCTTCTCAAGGTTATGTGTAGGCAGCCACTCGCTATCCATCAACACGACTCCAGGTTTGCCCTTAGAATAATAAGAAGTTCCAATTAGGATGCTTTTCATGTAGGTGAGCATAAAATCTTTTATTAACATTAATTGCATAATAAATTGGGTCCTTGACCTTCACACAATTATCTTTTTTCAAAGCGTTATAATTTTAAATATGTCATTTTTTTTTAAATACAGTGAAAGCAGTGGTAAAAGCATGACCTCTGAATGTGTAATGCATTTGTGGCATGAAAATGGATTTGGAGATTTTTGTTATGTTTTGTTTCAATAAATTTTCCCGCATGTCAAATGTCAAGGGACAAGTCACACTTTTAGATAAAAATTAAGTGTATACGTATGGATTTCAATCTATTTTGTATTTCAGATGCTTGCTTGTTTCCTAGGAACCTTTGAAATTTTGGAACATTATACTCTACAAACAGAAACCCAACAGTGTCCTGATGAAAGGGGAAAAAAAATGTTGGCTGAATCTGATCACATCTGATGCATATGGAGCACAAAATTGAAAAGACTCCAGGAGTATTAAAGTTGTAATCTGATTAGTTGGATTCTACAGAATTTCCATGAGACGTGCATCATGGAAGCAGGAAGCTGTCATGCTTACAGTTGTGACAATGAGTGCATATGTGAATCAGATAAACGCTGGATTTTATTGCTAAACCTATAGGATGCTTTACATGTCAGTCAGATGACCTATTGGGCAGTCATTGGACAATAAACGCTGCTATGTCCAAAGTCCAGACCTTCTGCCATAAGACTTCATATATGACCTACAGTATGACTTGTATTTTAAGATGTGTGTTGCAGAAGCAGTCGTCTGAGCATTCTCCTAAAATGGACATTTTGGACATATTCAAATGGACAAGAATTATACAAATATCAATGAGAAGTAAAAAAAAACTTACAAATGCTGGCAGTTCAAAAGTAGCCCAAGGTCATGGAAAAAAACAAAGTATTTTGGGAGGTGGATAAATTTAGTACAAAATATTGCTGTTTCCATTTATCACTTTTATTTTCACAAACTTTTCACTGTGTGAATCCTTTAATGCAAATGTATTATGGAGGAAAGTGTCTTGCAATGTTTTCCTTAGGCTTTTTATAGTACTTTCATACATAACCAAGAGAATTAACTATTAATTATTAGCTTAAAAAAAATAGAAAAGTGTCAGTGGTGACTGATTAAACACTCTGTATTTGATGTGTACTTGATTGTCCCAGAGATGAAACAATTGGCTCACTTAAAACATTAAAGCATGCATTACTCTCAGCCTGCACATGAACCGAATCGTTACACCTGCATGGTAGCATAGTGAATCTGACGTCAGGAAAACCCACACACTAGCGCAACCTCCAGAAGAGAAAACACTGGCAGATGGTGGGTTGCTGTATGCTGCCTCACCAAGCTGAAGATGGGCTTCTCCTCTCCCATGAGTGATCATACACACAGACACATTAAGCAGGTCTTGGCAACCACTGCCTTGACATATGGAGTGGACAGAGAAAACCCTGCTTCTTTGTGAAGCGTTAACAAGATGACAAATCCTTCCTCGTCTTCTGAAGGTCAAGGGAGACGATAGCTTAATTAATTCTATTAAAAACATGTCTCCTTGTCTTGAGACGATTGTCCAAAGTCCAACACACTGGTGGCAGTGTAATTCATTTAAGAGCTTCTGGGAGTTGCCATTAAATAATCATTAATGTCACATTCTCTATGTGCATTCGTTACTTTCACTACAAAATTGTATTACAGAAAAGACCATGCTTCACAGCAGAGACATTGTAGAAGAAGAGACTTGCACGAGAAACTTGATGCACACTACAATGCCTCAGGAATGCTAAAAGGTGCAATATTCTTTTTTATTTTTTTTTTTTTTATAAGAAACTGTCTGCTTGAGGAATAAGTTGTGCTTTGTGATTGGGTTCTCACAAAATGTACCAAAAAGCTTTTTAATTACATGCAATGCAGACACAAGCTTGAAAGGAAAGAGTATGAATGAAGCGTAAGGTACAAATAAAATCCACATTCATTACCACAATGTGAATCGGGGGCATTCATATTTTTGGCTTCAGTAGCAAGAGCACTGCCTTTATGAGTGCCAATTAAAACATTTTTTATTATATTGGTATACAAACTTGTGTATGTTTACTTTATGTTATACTTTACTTTATACTTTATGTTTTACTAGGTGATGTAACGTGATAATAATGATCTGCACTGTGCTCCATAGTTTGGGAAATTCTTCTGTGCATGCTTTGTACAGTATGCTGTTTGAAGACTTTGAAGGTTTTAGCAGTCGGATAAAGCCAGCATGACAAAGAAAATCGAACAGAACTTTATTGAATACATCTGTATGATCTCGCATACCACCCTGCTGCTGCGATCCCTTCACTGGCTTCCGGTAGCTGCACGCATCAGATTCAAAACACTGATGCTGGCCTACAAAGCCAAAAATGGACCAGCTCCCTCTTACCTCTTACCTCTTACCTCTTACCTTATCACTCCTCACACTGCACCCCGCACCCTCCGATCTAACAGCACTGCTCGACTGGTTCCACCATCTCTCAGGGTAAGAGGCAAGTATACTACAAGACTCTTCTCTGTTCTGGCACCAAGGTGGTGGAACGAACTTCCCCTAGAGGTCCGGACAGCTGAGTCACAGGCTATTTTCAAGCGACGGTTGAAGACCTACTTATTCAGGAAACACTTCAACTAGCACTTCTTTCCTTATCTTTTGCATTTAAAAAAACTTTGACACTTTTTCATTGTAACTCTGAACAAATGTTTTAAACTCATGGTATCTTAAGTATGTAACCTAGTGAGCCAGCATTAATGATTCAGTGTTAGAGATTTAAGCATTTATGTACGTCGCTCTGAATAAGGGCGTCTGCCAAATGCTGTAAATGTAAATGTAAACGTAAATAATTACTTTTGAACAGGAATGTGGATGTGATTGGATGTGATGTGTTTCTTTCTGAGTACAGTCACATGACCCACCATAGATCGGTATTATTTAATATTAGGTATTGCTTTCTTTTATTCCCCCCAAAATATTTCATTTTTTCCACATGACATTTAATGGTTATTCTATAAAAATAAAGTTGAAAAAAGATCTGATATGAATGATCTTGGTTTCCTTTTTTACATTGACATTTGGCTCATATTAGCACAATAATGATTACTATCTGTATGATCTAAAGTAATGCAGGCTAGCTTCAGTGCTATTTAATCAATCAGAGCTGCACCTTCTATCTCACTCTGGTTATAAATATCAATATCTCTCTAAGCTGTGTCTGAATGCTACAGGTGTCATATTTATTGACACCCAGATTATGAAATTTAACACATTGGAAACCATTAAACCGTTATTAAGTCCATTACAGTTGGCAGCGCACTGGTGCATATCCCAAATCTAAATGAGTGTGTCAAGGATTGGCAAAGGAACATTTATTTTCTCTTAATCAAATCTTGAATCTATTAAATAAATGGTTCCTTCTGGATATTATGAAATGCAGTGAGTTGGGTGGATGTAGTCATGGCCAGTGTCTACAGCAGAGGTTCAGTCAGGTTTAAGGCTAATAAAGATGTCTGTGTCAAACAAGGAAGCCATTTCAAACCTCTAGAAATAAACTGGGATCACAATAAAACCCCACCTGAGTCAGGATCATGGCCAGTCTGGACTCTTAGGAATACTGGGTGCAAAGTGGCGCTCCCAGGATGAGATGCAACCATACAGTGCACCATTCCATTTAAAGTAGCCAGTCCAGCTACTGTCATGTTGTTTGTGTTTGTGTTGAACATCTTGACTTGAACCCCAGTCCCAGCTGAAGAGAAGCATCCCCATAGCATGATGCTGCCACCAACATGCTTTACTTTGTGTCTCTTGTTGCCTTACTGCTTGGCAATAGACAGAAACCGTGAGATTGCTGAAGAGTCCTCTTCTTTACTAGCTCACTGACGGATACAGACTACAATACTGCCGTGGTCCAGTGAACATTATAATGTCCTGATTTCTCTGAAGACTCAAAACCGCTAAAAAAATTTGATGGGATTGCAAATAAATGAATCTATGCATATGTTATAGACAATAAATGCTAGATGAGTTTCCAAGATTATTTTTTCATCTGATATTATTAATATTCATTTTTAAACAGTAATTACTGGGTTTTACTTTTTATCTCCAAATGCCAAAATAAATCTCACATTCTTGATTATACATAATTATACAGCTCACAATTATAGTATTTTTTAAAAACTTGTCAGAAATCTCAAGGTTCAATGTTTGGAAGTTCTAAAGAGCAAAATTGTCAAGCTCATATTATCTGTTGATTTGGAAGTCAGTCTCATTGCCTTCTGTGATTGGAATGAATGGCAAGTCATTACTGTTTGTGTTTACAAGAGATTGGATCATCAGTCACAGAACTGAAACACCAGAACAACTTTTTTAATATTTATTTTATGATGACCAAGTAGGCTCTTGATTGCCTTTCATTGGTATCCATCTTCTGTTCTTGTGGTTTTTGAAGACAATACCTGTCTTTCAGTTGACAGTACCTGAATAAACCAGTGGGAGGATTATTAAGAAATAAATTTTGACTGGCTGAGGGATAAAAGCACTCCACTTAGCAATTTATTCATAAAATCATATAGCAGTTTCCCCAAAACAATAGTTTAATTATAAATGCCATTTTATGTAAAAAAATATACAGATGTAAACAGACACTATATACTAAACACTGCTATTCTGTTTTATATCATGAATTCTTTATAACCTTTTACCACTTGTCTCCTAACACCTATTAAATATAACTCTACTCTTATTCAAATTTGATTGTCAAAACCTCCTTTAAGGAGTTGTTCATAGATAAAAGACAATAATTACACTGACAATGATTAGTCATGAGAGGAGGAGGAGGAGAGAGAGAGAGACAGAGAGAGAGAGAGAGATAGAGAGAGAGAGAGAGAGAGAGAGAGAGAGAGAGAGAGAGAGAGAGAGAGAGAGAGAGAGAGAGAAATGCCCCCATCTTACCGTTAACCTGCAAAAGCCAGGAACATCTCAGTTTCAGCTCAATTCAATTTTGTATAGCACTTTTAATGATGGACAAGCTGCTTTATAGAAATATATTCTAAATTCAAGATATAAATTTTAAATGTTCATCCCAAGTAAACAAGCCAGAGGCTACAGTGGAGAGGAAAAACTCCCTAAGTTGTGACCCCAGAGTGTGTGATTCTATATAATGTCCTTTCTATAACTGTGTACTATAAAGCCTACTGATAGAGACTATATAGAAATTGTAGTCCTAAGCCATTAGAGCAAACCTTACAGTCTAAGTTCATCTTCATGGTTTCTAAGTTACACCATCCGCAGCAATCTCATGGTTGTTCATGTGGAACCATCGGCCACATTGAGAGGGCTACAAATGTTAAGATCAGAAGTAGGGAATCAGGATGGATCTGGCAGGTACAGAGCGCAGAAGTGAAATCTCAGTACTAGCATGTGTGGAAAGAGAGAGAGAAAGAGAGATAGAGAGTCTATTAGATGCAAACTCCATAAGAACAGGCCGTAAAGTATGGTGTTAAATTACTGGTGATTTGGTGCTTTGGAGCTGCACTGTGACTGATGATCTAGGGGCTCTTGTAAAGATTGATAGGATAGAACATTTCTTTATGTTAAAACATCTCTCTCTCTTTTTTAAAGAAATACTTACAAAATAGCTGCTAACAATACTGAAATGCATAGGATTGGCTTACTTTAAACTTGTTCTTACAAATTGCTGGTAATCAGAGAACTAGCCAAAGACATATGATTGGTTTAAATGCTGAATGAAGAGAGTGATGACATGTTTTTAGAGGCACAAATCAGCTGTGATCAGGAGCTGTGATCAGCGCCGCTTGCGTTACTAGCTGTAATGGGGTGGCTAAGCTGAGCTCTTTTTAAGTTCAACGAAAACTATTTACTATATACAGATTTCCAATTCCTTTCAATGCAACTCAAAAGTTCAGTTCCAAACACTCAACTCAGGTCATTGTCCAAAGAAAATGATTAATAATAAATCAAATAAGTTAGCAACAAATGGCCATAAAATAAATAATGAAAGCTGGCAAAATTATACTGAACAAAATTCTAAATGCAATGACTTGCAACAGTTTTTGCCCCCATTTTTCATGAGCTGAACTCAAAGATCTAAGACTTTTACTATGTAAACAAAAGGCCTATTTCTCTCAAATATTGTTCACAAATCTGTCTAAATCTGTGTTAGTGAGCACTTCTCCTTTGCAGAGTTAATCCATCCACCTCAGAGTTGTGGCATATCAGGATGCTGATTAGACAGCATGATTATTGCACAGGTGTGCCTTAATCTGGCCTCAATAAAAGGCCACTCTAAAATGGGCAGAATTACTGTATTGGGGTCCGGAGGGGTCTGAAAACCAGTCAGTATCTTGTGGGACCACCATTTGCCTTTGGCCTCAGGATCTCCTCACGGTATCTCTGTGCATTAAAAATGGTATCAATAAAATGCATCTGTGTTGGTTGTCCATAAAATACGCCTGCCCATACCATAACCCCACCGCCACCATGGGCCACTTGATCCACAACATTGACATCAGCAAACAGCTCACCCACATGATGCCATACACGCTGTCTGCCATCTGCCCTGTACAGTGAAATCCGGGATTCATCCAAGTGCCAGATGCCATGGAATGTGAGCTTTTGCTTACTCAAGTCGGTTACGACGACAAACTGCAGTGAGCACAACGAGCATGCATATGAGCTTCCCTGAGAAGGTTTCTGACAGTTCGTGTAGAAATTCTTTGGCTATGCAAACCGATTGTTGCAGCAGGTGTCCGGGTGGCTGGTCTCAGACGATCTTGGTGGTGAAGATGCTGGATGTGGAGATCCTGGGCTGGTGTAGCTACACGTGGTCTGCGGTTGTGAGGCAGGTTGGATGTACTGCCAAATTCTCTGAAACGCCTTTGGAGAACACTTACAGTAGAGAAATGAACATTCATTTCACGGGCAACAGCTCTGGTGGACCTTCCTTCAGTCAGCATGCCAACTGCAAGCTCCCTCAAAACTTGTGACATTTGTGGCATTGTGCTGTGTGATAAAAACTGCACATTTGAGAGTGGCCTTTTATTGTGGAAAGCCTACGGCACACCTGTGCAATAATGATGCTGTTTAATCAGCATCTCGATATGCCACACTTGATGGATTTAGACACATTTGTGAACAATATTTGAGAGAAATAGGACTTTTGTGTAAATACAAAAAGTCTAAGATCTTTCAAACAAAAGTGTTGCGTTTATAATTTTGTTCAGTATAAGTACTCAGTCTAAACCGTTGCAGGCCTGTACAGGATGTAGATGGTGTTCGTGGAAGCCAAACAAAATAGCTACTTCACCACGAGCGCAAAAAAGAGAAAATAATACCGTTAGGTTGAAGTACACACGTCGGATCCAGAGACGATTCAATGGAGAAAACTGACAGAGCCTTGATACTTTGCAGAATTCTCCTTTGCCAAACTTTGTACCTGCTAGTTGAGCTAGCTATCCGCCAATCCATCAGCAAGTTCCGTGCGCATGGCACAGTAAACAACATCTTAAGTCTCTGTTCGCCGGAGGAGAATCAATGTCTTTCCTGTGTTTCCTTCCACTCGGGACAGAAACTAACGCTACACTTGAACACTAGATGTGTGATACCTATCAAAGCACAGATCGCACATTGACCATTTCAAGTGCACCAGCTCTGTTTCTATCACCTTTTCTCCCTTTCTTTCTCGCTCCATGCACGGCACACCCAGCATGCCCCATGACATGACACATGACAAGTACCTTATGAAAACTTAGAAATAAAATCATTTTTATCAGCATTTTTAAAGTATTTTAACAAAAAGCATTTCACAAATTATTAACTCTAAAAATTATTTATCACCTAAAAAAAAAAAAAAGAAAGTGAGTACAAGCCAAAAATCAGTAAAACATTCAGTACAGCCTATAAGCAAAACTATGGATCCAAAGCAATAAACTAAATTTGACAGTAACAGAAGCATGATTAAGAGGTACACAGAAACCTGGACATAAATAGTGTTGTAAATCAATTTATTTATATGCAGAAAAGTCAACAAAATTAACAGGATCATTTTTTGGACCCGTTTTCAAATAAGAGTGTGCTAACCTTTGCACTTCTGATTAAATACACATGGCTAAAACTTCTAGAAGCATCACAACGTAGATACTTTGTTTATTGAAAATTAAACCATTCAGAATATTGAATATTAAACCACTCAAACATAAATTTCACTTTTAAAAATAGAGCTTCCCTGAGGTTCTGTATTTGGCCAATAGAAGATTTCCCTGCAAAAAACTGCACTCTGTAAAACCCTTGGAGAACTGTGTCTAGCAAGCAAGACTGTGTCTAGCAAGTAACCGTTTATATTAAAACAGTGCTATAATAAAAATAATGCTCAAGTTGAAATCAATGGCATTATTTATTTATTTATTTTTAATCTCTATGCAGTTAACACTGCAAGATGTTTTGAAATGACATGTTTATTGTGGAATATAGAAGACAAAGAAGAAGAAGAAGCCTTTATTTTGTCACATATACTGTACATTACAGCACAGTGAAATTCTTTCTTCACATATCCCAACTTTGGAGGTTGGGGTCAGAGCACAGGGTCAGTCATGATATAGTGCCCCTGGAGCAGTGAGGGTTATGGTCCTTGCTCAAGGGCCAAACAGTGGCAGCACTGGGGCTTGAACCCTGATCCTCCGATCAACATCCCAGAGCCTTAACT
This sequence comes from Tachysurus vachellii, assembly GCF_030014155.1. Classification (NCBI taxonomy): domain Eukaryota; kingdom Metazoa; phylum Chordata; class Actinopteri; order Siluriformes; family Bagridae; genus Tachysurus; species Tachysurus vachellii. The sequence continues at coordinate 7,346,502 of NC_083483.1, read as the reverse complement.
ACTTTTAAATGTGTGAAATAGTTTAAACTGACATGATAGAAACACTTAACATATACATTTTTACATAACACAACGGTTTTTCTGAAATAAATTCGTATTGTGTTTGAATTTACTGTATTTTCTTGTCTAAATTTGTATCTAATGATAATAATAATAAGAAGATCCAGCTATCTATTCAAAGCTAATCTTCTATTTTAACCATTGCCCTATTTCTGGTTCTATATAGACCCATTCCTTTTAAGAGTGTGAGCACTTATTTCTTTATGAAATGGCATTAATGCCAGTATTAGACATCAAAACCATATAAAAATCTTATTTAAATGCTTTTCCAGTCACCTTTATGTGTCAACTCGATTCCATTAAAGCAGCACATGGCTTACTTTTTTTTAAGCTTATATTCAATACATTAGTCTTAGCTCGCTAATTCTTTGCACATTTTACAGTTGAGGGCATAACAGAGTCGTTCATCATTTGTGAATCAGCCATCACTAATTCACATGTTCAGTGCTGCTGAATTCTTTTCCTACTCCTACCATCTTACAGCATATCCGATGTAGCTCTCTGATGACACCTTTCCGCTAAAAAAGGTGAAGAAAAAAACTTTAATGACACTCCATTCTTAGAATTTTGCCATACTCTTTCTATCTGACCTTTTGACGCATCAATTGAACACCGCACCGGTAAATGGGTTGCTCTGATAATTACTTGGATTAGGATTTCAACACCGAATGCCGGCACCCAACCAGGAAGTTCTCCCAGAAGGCTCATTAACACCAAGCTAACACAGGATATGATCTCAGTGTGTATAGAAAGGGATGCAGGAGAGGAAATGTGAGTCATCAGAGCAGATGATTGCATAGAGATTCATGTAGCGTATGCACCGTTGATGACTGTGTGGACATTTTTGGTGGTGTAGAGTTTTATTCCTCCACCTGTTTAATAGAGAAAATCTAAAAGATTAGGCAAAACTTGTGGGAAAAACAGGCGATAGTCAGCAGGAGCAAACAGGTACACGAGCAAGGCAGTTTTGCTATTGGGATCATTATTGTATGTTATAATATGGTTAATTACAATATTTTGCATCCTCTTGCTTTCTGGATAAAAAGTAAAAGTTTATCTAGAAAACAGAATTCTGTCTTCAGTAAATGATGTTTTCTTGTCACGTGCTTCCAAACAAAACATCACCACTGACATGCTTTGGTTCATTTTTAAATTAAAAATTAAAAATTAAACCCATGTTTACTTTAAACTTTACTTTTGAACTTTAAATACAACTTGACAAAGAGGTTCAAAACAGCTATTTCATGACCTACTTAGCACAAGAATAACATTAGCAGCAGTGAAAACTAAACATCTTAAATGGATGAAACAGCCAAACACGCTACTGAAGCGAGGAGAAAAAGTAACTGAAAAACTGCTAAATTTATAATTTGTGAAAATCCAAAAACATCCTAAACAAATGAGAAATCAATGTTACCCTTCGAGGGATTTTAGAGGCAAATGGAAATATAATTGGCACGGATGAGCTCTACTGTCTTTACTCCTAGTGGTAGTCGCTGCAACGAGTCGCTCCACGTTTGCATAAAGTTAAACTTTTACTTTCCGCCACACTACAGTATTATGCAAGGCTAACTTTTAAAGCAGTATTGTCCTATTTGATGTTTTAAATTCCTTTTCATTTGTTACAATAAACCAAAGTATCTGGCATCAAGGACTCTTTCCTTTCACTCGAGTCCTTGGAGCAACAACATAACTATGAGGTACTTTTGTTACACTTAATATGGTGGAAAAGTCCATGAATAGCTGTTACTGTAGATACTTTTGAATACCTTTGAAATCAGATTGAAAAACTATTTAATTTCAAAACACTAAGTTAGGTTTTCTTAGAAAATTGATCAAGTGCACTATCGAGAAAGAGGTTCATATAGTATAAGTATAAGCTTTACAGTATTACAACCGTTGCACCTTTATAGGATGCATTAAACACTTTGTCCATAAATATTTATACCATATAATACAATTTTCTCTTTTTGAAATGAACAGACCAAACAAAGTATAGGAATGTGCCGGGAGGAAAGAATGAATGCTGTAAAAATACTAAGAAAGACCAAGTGGTGAATGAAAAAGGTAGCTGAACGAATGTCAGACATGATGAATAGCCCTTTGGAGGTATGTGCCTCTTCAGGGCTGCTCACCCTTTTAGCATGCAGAGAGCAGAACGGCAGTTCGAACAAGAGATTTGAGAAACGTGACTCTATTTGGTTGCCTCCACATCCTTCCTCCTCCACGATCCTTGTTAGAAGTCCCAGGGATAAAATAGCCATCAATATGAAAATAGTCACTTTAGTTTTAGTAAACACTCATTCGCTTTGTACCAAGCATACGGAAGCATGAATTCGAGGAGATGATATTTCCTGCTATATCCTCGAGAAAGAATAATCCTGTGCTGTTAACATTCAATGTCAGATGCATTCATTGGCTACCTAAACCTGAATGATATTTCAAACTGATCTTATCCATAATCTCCTTTTGATTAAATAAAAGATAAAACAGAAGCATTGTACAAGATATTTAAGAAATGATTCAACAGAAAAGACCACTAAAAATACACAGAAAAGAGAAAAATGAATCAAAGCAGCTTTACAGAAATATATCAATTCAGGATAGAAATGAACAATTTAATTCTTTCCATAATGAGCAAGTCGGAGGTGATGACATCAAGCTAGAACTACGTGAGATGATATGAGAGGAACTAGGAAATTTAATATTAAGTTATCTGATCATCACAATCAGAATAGGTTTCCTTTTGAGTCTGGTTTTTGTCAAGGTTCCTTATGCATATTGTCTCAGGAAGTTTTCCCCTTGTCATTTTTGCCTCTTGCTTGCATTCATTCATTTTCTACCGCTTACCTCAGGTCACGGGGAGCCTGTGCCTCAGGCGTCATCAGGCATCATGGCAGGATACACCCTGGACGGAATGCCAATCCACACACACACACACTCTCATTCACTCACACACTCACACACTACAGACAATTTTCCAGAGATGTCAATCAACCTACCATGCATGTCTTTGGACCAGGGGAGGAAACCGGAGTACCTGGAGGAAACCCCCGAAGCACGGGGAGAACATGCAAACTCCACACACACAAGGCGGAGGCGGGAATCGAACCCCCAACCCTGCGAACGTGCTAACCACTAAGCCACCATGCCCCCTAAATTTCAATTTAATATTTAGAATTTTTCTATCCATCTTCTACTGGGGCCGGGTCGCGGGGGCAGCAGCCTGAGCAGGGACACCAAAGACTTCCCTCTCCCCAGACACTTCCTCCAGCTCCTCCGGGGGAATACCGAGGCGTTCCCAGGCCAGCCGAGAGACATAGTCCCTCCAGCGTGTCCTAGGTCTTCCCCGGGGCCTCCTCCCGGTTGGACATGCCCGGAACACCTCCCCAGGGAGGCGTCCAGGAGGCATCCGGAACAGATGCCCGAGCCACCTCAGCTGACTCCTCTCGATGTGGAGGAGCAGCGGCTCTACTCTGAGCTCCTCCTGAGTGACCGAGCTCCTCACCCTATCTCTAAGGGAGCGCCCAGCCACCCTGCGGAGGAAACTCATTTCGGCCGCCTGTATCCGGGATCTTGTCCTTTCAGTCATGACCCAAAGCTCATGACCATAGGTGAGGGTAGGAATGTAGATCGACTGGTAAATAGAGAGCTTCGCCTTGCGGCTCAGCTCTTTCTTCACCACAACAGACCATCACTGCAGAAGATACACCGATCCGCCTGTCGATCTCCCGCTCCATCCTTCCCTCACTCGTGAACAAGACCCCAAGATACTTAAACTCCTCCACTTGAGGCAGGAGCTTTCCACCAACCTGAAGGGGGCAAGCCACCCTTTTCCGGCTGAGAACCATGGCCTCGGACTTGGAGGTGCTGATTCTCATCCCTGCCGCTTCACACTTGGCTGCAAACCGTCCCATGCACGCTGAAGGTCCTGATTTGAAGAAGCCAACAGGATAACATCATCTGCAAAAAGCAGAGACGAAATCCCGTGGTCCCCAACCCGGACTCCCTCCGGCCCCCGACTGCGCCTAGAAATCCTGTCCATATAAATAATGAACAGGACCGGTGACAAAGGGCAGCCCTGCCGGATTCCAACATGCACCGGGAACAAGTCTGACTTACTGCCGGCAATGCGAACCAAACTCCTGCTCCGGTCATATAGGGACCGGACAGCCCTTAGCAGAGGGCCCCGGACACCATACTCCTAGAGCACCCCCCACAGATCACCAAGAGGGACACAGTCGAATGCTTTCTCCAGATCCACAAAGCACATGTGGACTGGTTGGGCAAACTCCCATGAACCCTCCAGCAACCTGGTGAGGGTATAGAGATGGTCCAGTGTTCCACGACCGGGACGAAACCCGCATTGTTCCTCCTGAATCCGAGGTTCGACTATCGGCCGAATTCTCCTCTCCAGTACCCTGGCATAGACTTTTCCGGGGAGGCTGAGGAGTGTGATCCCCCTGTAGTCCCCCCCGCTGTCTCTCACCGCGGGCAACTCCAGAGTAGTAGAGAGCCCAGCCTCTCTCGAGGAGTTGGGTTCCAGAGCCCAAGCTGTGCGTGGAGGCAAGCCCAACTATATCTAGTCGGTATCTCTCAACCTCCCGCACCAGCTCAGGCTCCTTCCCCCCAGCGAGGTGACATTCCATGTCCCTAGAGCCAGATTCCGTGTCCGGGGATTGGGTCGCCGAGGCTCCCGCATTCGACTGCCACCCAATCCACATTGCACCAGCCCCTTACGGTTTCTCCTGCAGGTGGTGGGCCCACAGAAGATCGGCCCCACGTCGCTCCTTTGGGCTGAGCCCGGCCGGGCCCCGTGGGGTAATGCGAGCCCCAACCCCGGGCCTGGCTCCAGGGTGGGGCCCCGGTTGCACCATACCGGGCGACGTCACGGACCTTGCTTTATCTTTTTTCATAAGGGGTTTTGAACCGCTCTTTGTCTGGCCTGTCACACAGAACCTGTTTGCCTTAGGAGACCCTACCAAGGGCAGAAAGCCCCAGACAACATAGCTCCTAGGAACATTCAGGCACACAAACCCCTCCACCACAATAAGGTGGCGGTTCGAGGAGGGGTAGAATTTGTATTTCTTTAAAACTGCTTTGCCCTTGTGTCCTTTGGTAAAAGCTCTATAAAAAATCAAACTGAATTGAATTGTGTGAAGTGCAGTTTTAGTTTAGTTTTAGCTCATTTTCCAATATAGACTTAAAAGAATTCATCCCACAGGCTAATATGTAGAGTATCTATACAGTACATTTCCACATGACATGTCAACATCCAGTCTACTTTCAACCTATTAAATTAACACTAGATGAGTAGACAGTGAGGTCCAAAAGTCTGAGAGCACTAGTGCAAATATGACAAGAAATTGTAATACAACAATTTTTATTACAAACGATTTTACTGACATTTTGAGTGAGAATCTTCAGTAAGAATCTTAAAGATAAATCTGAAATATTGACATGAATTTGAGAGTTTCTTAGTATTTCATTTGTCCCTTTTTTGTTTTATTAAGAGTGTGCGTTTGAGCTCTGCATGGACACCCGCAAGTTTGTATATTCCATTTTAGATCAGATCCATCAGAGTCACATCTGATTACACACTTCAGTAGAAGAGATTAGACTTGAGGAAAATCAGACCTTTTTAGTAGTTTAGGTGCAATTAATCAGGATCAATATCACACATTTGCTTACATTTAACTTTAAAAGAACAGAATCTTGAACATTAAATATGCAAGAAAATGGAAATTTACTTCCTTGGTTGTAAATATTCAAAAATCATCTCTTTATTTCCATTTCTAACGTCATTCAGTATGGTCTCACTGTTCCGGAGCACCAAAAAAGTGCGTCTTCAGAAATATCTAGGGTAAAGGGACAATCAACAGATTGTCACAAAACGTTTACAAATTTTAACATCTAAAATCTTGAAAACTGTGAAGCATTACGAATTACATTTTAATGAAATCAAAGGATCGAAATGAATTGTGAGCACAGATTTTGTACAGCAAGATGAATCAAAATTTCTACAGATTAGGAACGTATTCTCCAAATCTTAAAGCATCCCAACATTGTTGCATCATTATATGTTGTACCTGAGGAACTGTTTTGTCTCTCTGGCCATTAGACTGTACATCTCTCAGGTATGGCAGGATGGAAACATACAAACTGAGGAGTGACTTAGTACTGTTTTTCAGCTGTATTTACTTATCTTTACTTGCTGCTACTGTACATTTTACATTTTATTTTTCAATAAAAGCAAATTACCTCATTTGCATATATTAATGGGGGTGGGGTGGATGGGGTTGGGTGGATGTTACTGTGTTTGTGATAATCCTATTTTTCTGTATGTTGCTACTGGATGCTTGAATTTCTTCCTGGATCAATAAATTATCTATCTATCTATCTATCTATCTATCTATCTATCTATCTATCTATCTATCTATCTATCTATCTATCTATCTATCGTAGAGTAAACAGCACAGTGAACACATTTTATTACTTCGTTCAAAGAAAATTTAAGAACATAGTGCCTCCTACCTCTGTGAATGTGTATCCGTGTGTATCTTTGTGTATCTGTGTGTGTGTGTGTGTGTGTGTGTGTGTGTGTTGTATCTTATTGCACTTCTTATCAGAATGCACTGAAGAAGATTACAGTGTCAGAATAAATTGAGAGCGCTCACCCTATAAAACCAATCCTGCCTCCAGACAGGCCAGATTTGCTCACTTTTGTATTACAAGGCATAACTTATATTAAACAAAACAGAAACCAGAGCTAAGTAATAACTATGAGCAAATCAAGTATCAGAGTCTGTTCTCTAACTGTAGGTCAAGCACTGTTGGCTTTAAAATCAAATCAGTTTACATCAAACAACTTCTTTTTCCACAGGCAATTTTCGACTCCTGCACTCCTTCTTCACTCCTTCTTCACTCCATGCTGCAGAATTATTGCCCTATCAAAACAAAAGAAAAGTCTGTATTCACATAATTCAGAATGTCATATCCATCACATAGCATTTACAACATGCCACAATTTGAAGCTGGGATATTAGGTATACAAATAAGTACACACAATAAGCATATATGAATGGTTATAACATTACACTTGACTATACTACACTAATAGTCGCTGGTGTCCAAATGACTTTCATGTCCTTTAAACAGTATAAAACATTAAAAAAAATAAAAAATAAACCTTTCTCACATTCTTATTAAAATCACCTTTGTGCTATTGTTAGGTTCATATGTTTTTTTTTAATAAACACTGATATTGATATTGTATATCATGTACAGACTGAAAATATCAGATGGTATAACTATCAACAAATAAAATATCATTTACTATTAATGTAATCTGTGAGATCATGTTTTAATATCACCTAATCATTGTTTTGTAAATGCTATTGATTTCCTTCAGCTACTCCCATCGGGAGTTATCAGAGCAGAGCCGCTGTATGATATGGCACAGGTTTTACACCAAATGCCCTTCTGAGAATGTAATATATAAAATATTGTACATGATTAGCACCTAAACAAAGAGGTTAGCATCTTTTGAAATCATATGAATGCATGAAAAATATCTTTCAGAAGTTCAAATATTCCAACTAAGAGTTCAAATAGAATGATTTTAATAAGGTTAGCACGTTTGCCTCACACCTCCAGGGTCGGGGTTCGATTCCCGCCTCCGCCTTGTGTGTGTGGAGTTTGTGTGGAGTTTCCTCCCGGTACTCTGGTTTCCTCCCCCAGTCCAAAGACATGCATGGTAGGTTGATTGGCATCTCTGGAAAATTGTCCGTGAGTGAATGAATGAGAGTGTGTGTGTGTGCCCTGCGATGGGTTGGCACTCCGTCCAGGGTGTATCCTGCCCTGATGCCCGATGACTCCTGAGATAGGCACAGGCTCCCCGTGACCCGAGGTAGTTCAGATAAGCGGTAGAAAATGAATGAATGAATGTCTTTAACCCATACAGTCATGTCAGAATTCTGAGACCACACCAAAAATCTGGGATTATATTTACTTATTTATTTATTTCCTTTAAAACTGGACATAAATGGAAATATTTAAAAGCATTGAAAGTAAATATTCAAAGTCATGCATATTTACTATTCAAGATTTTGTAGTATTTAAGGTTAGATGTGTGAACAAATATGTTTCATTGATCATAAGGTTTTACACAAACTTGTGGAATCGAAGCAGAGCTCGAGTGCATTTGCTGTAATTGAATATCTGATGGCTTTGGCAGGAAGGAATTTATATCAAAACTTGAACCAATACAGAAATTACAATGATGCTCAACTAGCTAGCAAGATCTCCGGGTGTTGTACAGTTTTGAAAGCTATGTATTAAACTTAAGATGTTGCAGTGTTCATTACTGATTACATATTGTGTTAAATACATCTAAGTGCTGCTACAGCATATAGGAAACATTAATAATAATGTGGAAGAGGCATCTTTTCTAGATAGCTTAATATTTCGCTACAAACATGTACTGTATGAATGATCATGAAAAAGCCAGCTAATGTACCAAACAATCTTTCAGCAATTAGCTTGTCAGCTAACCTTACATTTCTTTATATAATATTGATAATGGAGGTGGTGTTCATTCCAGCAAAGCTCCCTTGCTTTATTTGCATAATTATTTATGAATGCGTTTCTCAATCCGAATCATTTGCAAAGTAATTTTTTTTACCAGATGATTTCTTTAAGGGGGCAACGGTGGCTTAGTGGTTAGCACGTTCGCCTCACACCTGCAGGGTCGGGGTTCGATTCCCGCCTCCACCTTGTGTGCGTGGAGTTTGCATGTTCTCCCCGTGCCTCGGGGGTTTCCTCCGGGTACTCCGGTTTCCTCCCCCGGTCCAAAGACATGCATGGTAGGTTGATTGGCATCTCTGGAAAAATTGTCCCTAGTGTGTGTGTGAGTGAGTGAATGAGAGTGTGTGTGCCCTGTGATGGGTTGGCACTCCGTCCAGGGTGTATCCTGCCTTGATGCCCGATGACGCCTGAGATAGGCACAGGCTCCCCGTGACCCGAGGCAGTTCGGATAAGCGGTAGAGAATGAGTGAATGAGTGAGTGAGTGATTTCTTTACTCTCTAGTTTTTTCTTGATATTTCTTTTCTAATTAAGGGAATTATTACTAGGATAATTGATGATTGATACATTTTTCTCACTGCCTGACGTCTTTGTGTTCAATCTCTGATATGTAGATACCAAGATCCCATATTTAAGGTGGTTGTAGCTCAGCGGTTAAAATGTCTGACTTCTGAGCGTAAAGTCATGAGTTAAAATCCTTTCACTGCCAAGCTGCCAGTCGTGGGACCTTGAGCAAAGCAACTGCTCTATTGTATAAATGAAGGAAATGTAAGTGGATAAGAGCGTCTGCCAAATGTCGTAAATGTAAACAGCTGTCTACTTCAAATAGCAGCCATTTCATCCTCACAGTAATGTATAATTCCATGTGTGCTTGAATCGATAGTAAATACAAGGAGTTCGACAGCTACAACTAACTCAGTACTGGCTTAAGTGGTAGAATTTGCATTAGAAAAGCATATACTGTATGAACATGATTGTTAATATGTGTGTGTGTTGTCTTTATGAAATCTGCTGATTTTTCTAAACCATCCTGTTTTCTCTCCCAAGTCAAAGACTGAAGAATAATCCTTTAATATCACTGCATACATCCCGAATAGCTCCTTTGTCTTCACTGCATTTACACATTCTGTGATCCTTATTAATCACTGTAAGCTAATTTAATTCATCTCTCCTCCACAGAACACAACTGGCCTAGCAGATAATGCTTGTGCTTTAATGGTTTGAGACAAAGATGTAAATGAATGAAGAAATTACGATCCATAATAAATTGTGTTCTTTATGCGAAGGCATTTGAGGATAATATTTGATGATGATATTTCTCAGCCCGCAAAGGTTTATTAGTCGTTTGTGTACGTTTCTTCAATTTCTATACAGTACATCACTGCTACTAAAGCAATGCCTCTCAGTTACCTTCCCAATGGTCTTTCAGCCATATTTTAGCCTGGAACTCACTCCAAGCTAGTTGCCTCGATGCTTTTCATGGAACAGATCTGATGCCTACTGTACATGCTGTGTAGATTCTTCATCCCAAGGCTCTGTGTGTGTTTGTGTGTGTGTGTGTTTGTGTGTATGTGTGTGTGTGTGTGCGCACATGTGTGTGTGTGAGAGAGAGAAAGAGAGAGAGAGAGAGAGAGAGAGAGAGAGGTTATACTCTTGTGAGGTGATACTCCACCTCACAAGGAGATATAAAAACTTTCTAATTTAATAATATATAATAAATAACAAATATGACTGATTTGCCCTGAAGTTTTTCAAAGACGCACTTCTGTCTGTCTCTTCATTCCATAATGTATACTGTGTAGAGCTAAATGATTGTCTTTGTCATCACTGATAGTTGTTTGTTACACTATTTTTAAAAGTGTAGCTGCTGTAGTAGTTTTGGGTTGAGATTTAAACAGAATGAGTGAACTGTTTCTTGCTGTTTTGTTCCTGAACGAATCAGTGTTTTTGAACAATTCTTTTAATTGAATGAATCATTCTCGTTCACGACTAATATTTGTTGTTCATTTACTTCCCTCCTACTGTATATAAAACAAAAAATGACTGCTATGGCAGTTTTTTCCTGCTTTTTAAACACTGCATTCGAGTGCAGACTATGAAGGAGCACGTCGTCAGTTGGATGTTTTGAACGAATCTGTCCCTTACGTTGAGTCTGAACAAGAGTGTTTGACCTGCTGATTGTAAATGAAATGGTACATGCAGTTTGTGAACAAAATGAGAAAACTGGGTGAACAAACAATGATATGCTGTGATATATGTTTAGTTTGTTCAGATCGATTCAACAGAAAGAGAAAGAGATGAAAACAGTGTTTTTTAAAGTGTACGTATTGTGTTGTACATAATTGTTATAGTATTGAAATCTACTTTGCCTGACATACCTATCAGAGCTACTTCCTAGTTGTTAGTCCAACGCATTACCCATTAGGCATCCACATCCCTTCATATGTTTATAAAAATATTCAGTCAGTGCAGGTTTATTTTGAGCTTAAAGAAACAGAATAACTCATTTGTGATCTTTCTCCTGCACTGGCAGTCATGGCAGTTCTAATAAATCATAATACTAATAATCATCCATGTCAAATACTGTATCTAAAGAAGAAATGATGTTTAGATGTTTTTAATCTAGCGTCTCTAGATGTTTTTAATCTAGCCTTAAAGTGTTCGTTTACTCTGATTCATGTTCTTTTAGAGAACTTCACTCTAAGGTGGTTTTCACACTGCTCACCTTTGCTGTGGTCTGAATATGAGTGTGTTTGTTCCCGGTGCCCTGCAGCACTGGTTTTGTTCCAGACTCGAATGATTTGTGATTGTTGTACATCATCACAAACACACAAAGAGAACACAACCATATCGCCTCAATATATATATATATATATATATATATATATATATATATATATATATATATATATATATATATATATATATATATATATAATTTTTTTTTTTTTTTTTTTTTTTTTTTTTTTCTCGATTTTGCTGTTATTACACATAGTAAAGCACCTCATCTCTTCTGTATCCCTCAATGCCACTCATGCTTCATGTGTGTTGTGGAAACCTAATGATATTGTCATCGGCCAAAACATATGCGCCAGTTCCTGAACAAGTCCAGAATAGAGCTGAGTACGAGTTGCTTTCAGGTTCATTGGAATCAGAACACGGTTCCAGGGTAACGAACTCACTCCACCTCTTACAGGTAATCTCCAGTTCAGTTCTGCAGTGTGCTTCCTGGTCCTCATGACAGCTTTCACATTACAGATGTGAACTAAAGTGCCAGTGTAAAAGCCTCCTAAGTGCTAATCAAAATATACACCTTGTCCCCCAAAATCCTATTGACTCTAAAGATATTTTTGTTTATTTCAAGTGATTGTGGTTGTCAGATCTTAATGATTATTCTGCATCTGGTTCTGTTACAACTAACCCTATATTACAATCAGTGCCAGTCTCCAGTACTACAGTAGCAGTTTTGTACAACTCTGTACACTTTTCACTTTTTTTTAAGTGACATAAGGATGATTTATGTTGTTCTAAATGATTTTGTAGTTCAGTTACTTCTAGTACATTAGTGTCATATAATGTTACTGATGTCAATCCAACAAACCTTACTCTAATATGCGAGTTTTATTATGTCATGGAATTGCTATAAGCATTCATAAAACAATGATAAAGAGCAAAATAAAACTCCATTTGCTAAAGAGCCAGAAAAAGCTTAACACCCTTGTTAATTGTTTTAATTTTCCATTCAGAACATTTATAAAAGTAAACATTGTCATGGTACATTAAAATAACTCTCTTATAACGAGCTAGTTTAAACCATCACTATTATGTAAATCACTAGAAGTCTCTTATCAGGATGTTGTTGTGTACTGTACATCCACCAGGAAGTGTCTCACAACTAAACATCAATAATTATCATTCAACACGGGTGTTAGTGCCAAACTTTATTTCAAAAAAATAAAAATCAAGAATAATATTATCTGATGCCTTTGTTATTGAATGTATGTTTCCCAGTTGTTATGAAAGGTTTATAAAGGTGTAATTTGACGTTATAAACGTTCTCCTTGCAATTGAGAAAGTATTCCTGAAACTAAACACATATATTCTGGTAATCGTTGTGAAAGGAAGAGTCTCAGAGGATTCACCTTTTTCTTTTCTTATTCATTACCTGTCTGGACACACATTTGTATGGCGAGACACACTGTCTTTCTGTTACACACACACTTATACACATACACACACTAATTAATTAACGGTTTTCAAGGACAGAGTTTTGAGAGACAGGTGCGAAAAGGGGACCCGTGTGCACAGGGAGTATGTAGGAGTGATGAAAGAAATGAACAAAGAAGGAGGCAGACCCCAATAATTGCTGCCTCAAGGGAGAAAAATACACTTTACATCTGATTTTTCTGAGGTTTAGTCTGATTGACCACTAAAACTGAAACCCAGGAATTACATACAAGCACCGATCAGTAATGAACTGAGTTTCAACTCTGAATAAATATTTCCTGTAGCAAATGAAATAAAATCCTGACTATAAAAGCTGACTATATGTTTGTCCGTGTGTCTAAGAGCTTTATTGGCTTTCCGTCAAACATACAGATGTGGACACATACACCTATAAATGCAAAGGAATATTAGAGAAATTGTGAGAGAGACAGATAATAACTACAGCTGGTACAGGAGAGCACAACAAAATGAGATCTTTTTCACTTGGGGAAGTAACAGGAAGCAGAAGACAGACAGGGTTTCTTCCTTTTTTCTTTCTTTTTTTTCATCAAAACATATCAGATGATAAGCATATGAGCATCATTAGATTACAAGATTTCAGATCAGTTTAACTTCCTTTCTTTCTACTTCAGATTCTGTTTTGAGTTCCTCAGCATCCACAATAAAAAATAAATAAATAAAAAAATCCAAGCACTTGAACCTTCAAATCGTAAATTACTCCCACTCAGGTCACTAGCCTGCTTTCACAAAAAAAAAAAATCTGTAAAAATATGAATAATGTATTATTTATTATTCATCTCTTCTGTGTATTCTTTCCTGAGGCTATTGGATTAACAATAATCGAAACCCCATCTCTCTGACACAGACATTTTCCTGTATCTTTAACTCATAAATCATGGAGCCAGCTTCTCTAGACTCTGGATCACAACTAATTGTAGGCGTAGATTGTATAACATCTATGCATTATAATATACAGTACAGTTATTAGCTTTGCAAAGCAGGAATTAGAAGCCATTCATTTTTCATTTTGGTTCACTCTGAACAGAAATGGTACTGCTCCAGCTTTCCACAAGCCCTTTTCAGTAAGTCATTTAGCATGAAATAAAGGAAAAGTTAACTCTTCTTACCGGTATGCTGGCTTTCTGTCTCTGGACTTATCAGACATTTTCAATCAGTATAAACAAATGGATTATTATTTTACGTCTGTAAGCTTGTTATAATATGAGTCAGGTCACCGTTGGAATTCAGTGTGAGAGGTTTCTCCCTTAACCTTACAAACACCTTTAAACTTCAGATGCTTATGAACAAGCTCAAGAAATGGTTCGATTTATTCAAAAATTCTTAATTAACATAAATTCTAGACTGTCTACTTTCATCTGAGACATTAATCACCACTGTAGAGTGTGACATGACAAAGAAATTCAATGCTGAACATCGACAAAGCAAAACAGGTATAAAATCTAGATTTAAGCCACTGGTAAAAAGAGTTAATAAGGTTCTTTACATGGATAGAATACTCTGCTTAAAGCACTGAGAAATTCTGCATTTAACCAGAAATATGTTTATTTATTATTGTTTTGTATTATTCACTTAATCTTTTAATTAAAAATCCGCCAACATGAATCTTTCTCTGACTGCAAGCATTCAAATAAACACCCAATAGAAGTGTAGAATAATACAAATATCTACTGCATACATAAGTCCTGAGACCTATGCTCAAACAAATCAGTGTAAATGTAAAAATACAGATCCATGTTTAGAACCTGGCAGCTTACAGTATAAAGTATCACTTAACAACCACACGATTTAAGTGGCTCGTATGTCAAACTGAGACATATGAAAAGATTAGATTACTGTATTTTTTTCCACCAATAGCCTCTCTTAATTTCTTTCCTCATTAAGCTTGTAATTTTGTTTGACTCATTTGCTGTTGTAAGTTCATCGAGTACATGGTACCATTGTGTTGATAATAAGGGTGAATACTTCAAAGAAGCACAGCACCCACTACCCCCAAGTCCTTAGGAAAAAAGTAAAGATTTATTCATTTTAATTATGATCCCCAATGCAACACTAACTCCATTAACACACACACACTTACACTCAACTACCAAACTCAAAAATGGAACCAAACACTTATTTGGTATACATGCATGTCTACAGCACCACCCATATTAAACCTTCTTTGTTTAATTAAACCTCCACACGATACAGTGTGTACAGTAACATACAGTATGTACAGTATAGTACCGTCGGCGCTATTTTGTGTATTTGTCCTGTAGTGTTTTGGCTTGTACTGTTTGCTCTAAGTTGCACACAATGCACTTTATGTGACTAGAATAACTTGGTCCTGGAGTCTCATCTCATTATGTACTGCGTCAGTATATCCAGTTAAAATAAAAATAAAAGCTTCTTGAATTGACTTGAATTGAATTGACTTGGAGAATGTAGGAATAAACAATTATTTCTTTTTAAAATGAAAAACTACACTTACTGGACCCTTTATTAGGGAGTTCTATACACACCCCTGTGCCAATTATTTATACAATTATCCAGTCAGTCAGTCATGTAGAGGCAGATAATCCCTGTCTAAAGACAGATAAAGCTCAAGTGATCCAGGTTATGTTCACATCAATCATCAGTATGGTGAAATATGATTGAATGAATTTAGTCATTTACTTTTCATGGAACGCTTGTGTGCCAGACAGGATAGTTTGAGCCATTCAGAAAATGCTGTATTTGTGTAAAAAACTATATATATATATAGATACCGGATTTTGCCTGTAATATATATATTGTTTGTTTTTTGTTTTATTTTGATTGCAGAATGAAGGCAAAATCCTGATTTCAGTTGGTTTGTATATTTTACAGTTAAATACTTTGAAGATTATGGTATGCAAAGCAAAATATTATTAAATTGGCATTTTTAGCTGTAAGAGGATTGTTGAGGTGATTTTTTTGTATTCAAAGTGCCACATTAACACACACACGCACACACACACACATATATATATATGTATATATATATA
Source organism: Tachysurus vachellii (assembly GCF_030014155.1). NCBI lineage: Eukaryota > Metazoa > Chordata > Actinopteri > Siluriformes > Bagridae > Tachysurus > Tachysurus vachellii. Next base: position 7,330,605 of record NC_083483.1, on the reverse strand, counting down.
TGTGAAACTATTATAGAATATCTTATGCTGTCTTTTTACATGACAGACATCTTTTTAATACTGTTGGTTTAAAATCCTCCACCAGAAATTGATCTTTCTTATAATTGTACACTATTTTTAGAAATAGAAGTTCAGGGATCGTGGGATGATGGGTTTCCACACACTGTCATTGCAATGGGACCAGGAGTCTGAGCAATACTTCTGTAATGCCTGTAACCATGGTAACCACTCTTTACAGCCGTGATGATCAGACAAGTATCTCAGAAGCCACAACGTATATCAAACTGTGAGACAGATGACAACCTGTCTGCCTCCATGCAGGGTGAACGTCACTGAGATCACGTTTTTCCTCGTACTGATGTTTTATGTGAACGTTAACCGAAGCTCTTGAAATGGGCCTGAATGATTTTATGCTCTGCTGTGTTTGATTAGATAACTGCATGAATGAGAATAAGTTGTACAGCAGTTCCTAATGTATACTGCATAATAGTTGTAGTTGTTGTAGCTGTCACTGATCTGAATTCATATGATTATTTTGTTGATATTTTCTGCATTTTGTTTCTTTCATTCGTGTAGAGTTAAATTCTAGTTTTATTGAAAGTCAATTTTAGTCTACTTTCATGTGTTTTTTTTATTCTATTTATATTTTATTTTATTCTGTTTTTATTCTAGTTTATTGGATTATTGTTTTATTTGTATTCAATTTTAATTTGGTCTTTAATTAAATATTTATTCCAATATTATTTTATTCTGTTTCTATTCTAGTTCATTTGATTATTTTTTTACTCAATATTAATTCGATTTTTAATTCAATTTTATTCCATTTTTATTGTATTTTATTCCATTTGTATTTAAGTTTATTGGATTATTATTTCATTTGTTATATTTTTACTCAATTTTCTGAGCCATTACAAGATTTCTGAGGCACATTACATGAAATAAAGTGTTATAATAATATAAAAATGGACAATCACTGGATAAAGGTGTATATCCTTTAGAGCTCCATGCCTTAGAGACATTCTTTATTTGATAATAAAATGATAATGAAGTCCTGCAATTTCACTCCCCGTCTGTCTCCAAATTATCTTTCCGAACCAGCCAGGAGCCTCTAAGTAAACCAAAAGCCACATGCAAAGTGATTATATTTTTGCATGACTGTGTAGCATTAAGAAAAAATCACCAAACTGGGTCACATGAAATTAAAGTGACATTTTGTTACGTTATTGATGCTTCATATACACTCACACAACATTTGAAAGAAACATCCTTTGCACACGATTTTAGCCTGAGTAGTGAACACACTAATTAATAGACATTTCTGGCATTTAGCAGACACTCTTTTCCAGAGTGACGCCAGCAGTGGCAGCTTGGTGGACCTGGGATTTTAACTCATGACCTTCCGATCAGTAGACCAAGACCTTAACCACTGAGCTATCACATCCCCCCAATAAATCTTTATCAGTGGCAAATGTGACTCTAGATTAATTACTTTATTTTAAAAGCGGCTGAAAGACTGCACAGAGGAGCATTTGTTGCTAAAAAATAAAAAAATGAATGGAGTCTGATAATTTAGTCTTCCACTGGTAATTGAACAAACTGAGAGGAAAACATTAAGCATGATTCAGAGTCTTGAGAGCAGTTCTGCTTGAACGATCACAGGAATGAGTTTTGAGAAAATGTTTTAGTTTTAATCCGGTATTTAACCTGTACAATGAGCACCGTACTGAATCACTAAAAAAAAACACATCCATGATGCAGCTGAAGTGAAATCTAATCTTTGTAGCCACAGCATTATTCACAAAGCTATTCAGAGCTAAAAGCAAAACTATAATGAACTCCTGACTTTTAAACAAAAGGCATTATTGGTTTAATAGAACGTCTTCAATGACGTCTTTATGTAAAATATGTGACCAGAAGGAGTCAAGTGTCTAAACTTGACTAGTTTTAGAAGGTTTCAATTTGCGTTTATAAAAACATTTAGAGTGAGCAAAAGGAACATGGGAGGAAAACTGCTGTTTGTTTTGTCTGTTATTAATGTATTTAAGCTGAGAATTTAGTTCCTAAAACAATTTTGTATCTTTTAAAAGATACAAGAAAATCTAAAGCTCTGTAAGAAATTGTCATTGACTTTGAACCTGATGAATATCTACATGTCAATAAGTGTGTAACAACCGGGGGCTTGGAAGGAGACAGACCCGTAGGCAGGATAGCTTTGAATGAAAGGGGGTTTAATAAATGATGAAGACAGGTACAAAAACATGACGAGAACATAAATAAAACAGATGACAACACTTAACATGGACTAGACACCACACCAGGTATAATGAAACTAATGATTCCGTGCTGCATTCAGCAACGCGGCTCACTTAAATACAATAAAGATAATGACAACATTAGGAACAGGTGATGAAACAGGGAGGAGCAGACGAAGGCGGGGCAAACACATGACAACAACAATAGCACATGGCCAAAAGTCCGGGCTGAATCATGATATAAATGATAAATGAAATAAATGATATTAAACAATCTGTGTGTTTAATACAGATATATATATATATATATATATATATATATATATATATATATATATATATATATATATATATATATATATATATATATACAGATATATATATATTTGGATAACTTGGATAACTTGATTTCAGCCTCCAAAAAACAAAAAAAAACAAAAAACAAAAAAAGGCTTTATATATACACACACACATATATATATGTGTGTGTGTATATATAAAGCCTTTTTTTTTTTTTTTTGGTTTTGTTTTTTGGAGGCTGAAATCAAGTTATCCTGTCAGGTAAAAAAGAGATTTTACTAAAATAAAAGAAAATTATGGAAGAATTGAAGGATAACAGAGATTAAAAATGAGCAATAGAACTAGCCATTATGAATTGTGATAGCAACAGTCAGGAATCAGTTGAGAATGAAGTGCAGCTACTCATCACTGGCTTTAATAATCTATATAAACTGGACAAAGATGTAATTCAAAGACATGGTGAGAAAAGGTCAGGCGATGAGCAAACAGCATCAAGATAATAATACACGTGAAGAGCAAAGTAGATTAATCTGTAAAGATTATCAGGGATACAAAAGCTTGTTAATGACTTGAGCAAGGCCTAAGATCTTCAGTTGTATGAGTTAAAATGTACGTTTCTCTGGATAAAGGTGTCTGTAAGTTTAAATAAAATGCTCCGAATGTCCTCTAGTGTAGAAATTTTAGAAATGTAGTTTCGTCTCAAACTGGACTTCATCCCAAAGGTGTTCAGTAGTGTTGAGACTTAGTCGAGGCTTAGTACAGGACACTCCAGTCCTTCTACTACAAGCTTAACACACCATGTCTTGATGGAGCTCTGTATTTAGTGCGCAGGAACGTTATCATTCTGGATCAGGTTTGAGCCTCTTAGCTTCAGTGAAACTGTAACACTTCAGCATACAAAGACATTCTATACAATGTTGTGCTTCAGTTTGGGGAAGAACTACATATGAGTGTAATGATTAGTTCTTCCTCATAATATTGGCCATAAAGTGTATTTCTGCAATGTGGACCTTACTAAAATTTTGATCATGGGATAAAGTTTGTGCAGAAATTGTTTATCGAGGATGTGATTAATGTTCAGATATCTGAGACAATGTAATAAAATTGAACCCTAGCAACATGCACATTATTGCAGATTTTACTGTATTAAAGAGGCTGTGAAAGCTTTCAAATCCAGCAGTCTGTTCCTCGGGTATGTTATGTGTGAAAGAAACCTTTTGCAATGCTTCTATTTAAACATTCTTGGCATGTGAAGAAGGTTGGTGTCGGATATGTCTATGAATACTCATTGCATAATTTTCCACTGTGTTCCACTGTGTCTCATACGGTTGGGAAGTGTAACAGTACTAAGTTTACAGTCGCTTAACACCAATGAGGATTTTGAGTATTTTGGCTTAATATGCCATTTGTTTGTGGGAGTCTCTTTTTGGTACTCAGGCTTCTGGAGCTGCAGACTTTGGGTCCTGAGAATAAAGATTAGCATAATATAAAGAAGTTGTTGCTATAGGAAAAAAAAAAAGAATATTCTGACACATCAGAGGTGTGAATGTACAGCGAATATCTAACCACAGCAGGTTTTTATTAATGTGGTGTAATCTTCATATAACGTTTTCATTATGAAATGAAGGTATTGATATTGTCTTATCCAGCAATACATGGTCTCCAGTCATACTCATTTGTTCAATACATTACTTTCAATGCTTAATTACTCTATTCACATTGATTCCACAGTGCAGTTTAGATATTTAGGTAGAAATCTCCTAAATTTAGCATATTCATTAGAGTGACAGTAACGAAAACTCCAAACAATACAAGACGTTACTATTTGACTCAACTGAAAAATACAATTTCAGATGTTTTTAGGGTGTTGGAAATTTTGTAAAGGTATTTACAAGAAAAATGTAGTTTAGTGAGTGTGTAGTTTACACAGTGTATGTTTAGAGTGATGGTCCTTCTCAAGGATCAGTACACAGAGGACAGCTAGAATAAATCTAGTCTACTGTAGATACAGTCGAAGTTTATGATATTATCCAGCCATGTTGCTGGATACTTGTGCGCTTAAAGCTCTGGGCTGTTAATCAGAGGATTGGGGCTCAAGCTTCCACACTGCCAAGCTGCCAATGTTGGGCCCTTGAGAAAGGCCCTTAATCCTCTCTGCTCCAGGGGCCGAATGATACTGCTGTATCATCAAATGACCATAAACATGAGACGTTTCCAGGTCAAAAAAAGATAGAGATTCAAATAATAAAGAATAATAAAGTAAAGAAGATGTAGAATTACCAAAAAAAACAACAAAACAAACAAAAAAAAAACAGGAAATGTGCAGCTTAGGGACAACTACACTAATCAAAACAACTAACTAATCAAACAAAGGCTTTAGAAAGTCAGAGAAGGAACTACCATGTGCTTACTTCATAAACTTATAGTCGAATCTATGAATGATGTGTGTGTGTGTGTGTGTGTGTGTGTGTGTGTGTGTGTGTGTGTGTGTGTGTGTGTGTGTGTGTGATTAGACCTCCAGACACTGTGAATGTGCTGGTGGTGTGTTTACCTGGGGATTGCAGTTTACAATGGTCATGTTCATAGGCCGTGGTATATTCTGGAAAATAGAGTTCACAGAGTCGATTTACACGTCAGTTGGTGTACACTTAAATCATCAAAACATTGCTGCAATACTACCCAACTTGGAAAGCTACATCTGGTTAGGGAGGACCCAAACCCATCACACATCTCAGATCACTCTGTCCATGAACAAGCTTGAAGTGAATTTAATGTTTGTTTGTGTTCCAAACAAACCAATGTTCCTGAATTTGATAACTGACTTACCCTGATGCAGTTTCATCCCAAAAAAATGCAGACAACAATCAGTTCCTTTAGTATTCTGTGACTGCAGAAATTACCACAAAATCGAGAAATCCGTGTTGTTCAGAGGAGCATATAAATTTTCAAGATTATTTCAAGATTTTCTGCAGATTTGGGTCAAGATGCCTCATGTGGCATCATCACACCACATATTCCACTTTGCTATCAAGGAGTTTGGGACACAACAAAATAAGTTCCATAACAATTTTTGAGAAAATTGCATTTTCATCCACATCAAAAAACTCTGTGAAATCCTGGAGGGACTGAAGAACAGCACGGTCATTTTTAACTTAGCATTTTATAATAGTTTCTTTCAGTGGTGATAATGAAGTCTGGTAAGTCTGTGTAAGTTGTCTCTCCGAAGAAGTACAGGACAGACGGATCGTTCTGAGCCTGCAGCAGTGCAGCCATAAACAGCAGCTATGAGCTTGTGTGAAAAATGTTATTCGAAGTGCTACAAGTGAATTTCACTGTGAATCTATGCACTATCTGAGGCTGTCTCTTACTTATAAAACATTATACTCTGTTATAATTCTATTTCCTGGAATTGAAAAACGAATCTATGAGAAAAGGTCAGTTATTGATGGCAGTGATGACTGTAGCGGTACCACTGCACATTCAGTCAGTTACTTACCCAATCAACCAATCATGTTGCTGGGATGCAATGCATAAAACAACAGAATGGGGAACATTCATGATTTCAGTGACTTTGACAGCAGCATTATTGTTGGTGCCAGACAGGCTGGCTGGAGTAGTTGACAAACTGTTGATCTCCTGTGATTTTCACACACAACATCGTCTAGTGTTTACAGAGAATGGATTGAGGGAAAAACGCGCCCAGTGAGCAGCAGTTCCGTGGGAAGAAAAGCACTGTTAATGAGGGAGCTCAGAGGTAACGATCAGACAAGTTCACACTGACAGGAAGACAACAGTAACTCAAATAACCGCTCTATACAAACACAGTGTGCAGAAAAACATCTCACGATGCACAACACATAGAAACTGGAAATGAGACAAGAGTCAGTTCTGCTGGATTAGCGTTAGGATCAAACCTTCAGTCTAACAAGGCAGAAACACATCTTATCTAAAATACAGCTCATCTGGCAACAACAATATTGCCAGATTCAAAAAGATCTCTTTGATTTTCCTCATTCTGATGTCTGACATGAATGTTAACTTAAGCGCTTGTCCTTTATCTGCTGGATTATATGCATTGTGTTAATGCAACATGATTGGCTGAGATAATTGAATGAATGAATGAATGAATGAATGAATAATAAAGTTCTTAATAAAGTGGCCAGTAAGTGTATATAAACCCCTAAGCAACTCAGCCAATACAATACATACAGTGCATATGTATTTAAGGCATCATGTGCTGTATGTGATATATTTACTTTGAAGATTAACAGCATACAGCATACAAATTAAAAAATCTTTGCTTAATCTAGCCTGATTAAAAATTTTTATTTTTTCCCCTTGCCTGATGAGAGTGCCTCTGTGTAGATGCTGCCAGATTCATGACATTGAAGAACTGCTCCGATCGCATATGGGATAGTCTTTTGGAACTTGGACCGTTTGTCTCTGCTGGCTTCGGGCCACCACCGCTTCATCAAACCAACTGCTCAGCTGTGACTTTACAGCTTATCAAATATAGTCATCATGCGCTTGGTCAGTCTGGCTGGAGTCCAACGAGGATATAGCTGCTGGGTTTATGAGGTGTGAAGGTGACAGAGCAAGAGAGATTTCTGCCAGAATTTTCAACACGTGAAGCATTGTGCAGTTCTGGTAGACTACCAACCTGTTTAATGCCAACCATGCCTCGTGTCTCGGCCTCTTATATTAAATTAAATAGATTCCATATCATACATCATGTCATCATGTCTTTAAGATAAAAAAGAGGTAACATTTTATAATACTGTTCAATAACTGTTAGCTAGTAGTTCTCTAAAAACATATGTGAGATTGCATTGCTCAGCCGTAATTAACTCACACTTGTAGTTTACTAATGTCACGGCCTCTGCTTCATCATTTTAAATGCTTTTTTTTTTACTTTTTTTCTTATTATTTGTGCATGTTTCTCATCTGTTTAAAGCCCCTTGGTTTCAGTTGCTTGTTGCAAGATTTACGCTCAGTTCTGTAGGTTTGTGTGTATTTTGCTGTAGTTTTTCGTTATTTGTTTTTTTTTTGCTTTGCCTGTGATTCAGATTATTTACTCTGTTCATCTTAGTATTTCCTGGTCACTTTTTGACTGTTTTTGACTAACTAATGTTTTGTGCCTATTATTGTTTTGGATTTTCAAATACTTTTGCATGTTTCTAATTTTGTGACTGCCCCAATATTTTTTGTATGTCTCTGTTTGACTGTTTTATTTATCTTTAAACAATGCTGTGTATTTCCATCAATTTTTTTTTCATTCTTAGTCTGCCTTGGGACACTTTACTCCTTAACACACTCAGTGTATTGTCATTAACATCACTAATATAATAACAGTGATGTCCTGAATCAGTTATGGTTTTACCTATGGGGAAAGTAGACAATGAGTAGTCCATATTTTTTCTTTAATTATTTATTTAATTACTAATTCATTTTTTAATTAATTGATTGTTCACACCTCCAGGGTTGGGGGTTCGATTCCCGCTTCCGCCTTGTGTGTGTGGAGTTTGCATGTTCTCCCTGTGCCTCGGGGGTTTCCTCCGGGTACTCCGGTTTCCTCCCCCGTTCCAAAGACATGCATGGTAGGTTGATTGGCATCTCTGGAAAACTGTCCGTAGTGTGTGATTGCGTGAGTGAATGAGAGTGTGTGTGTGTGCCCTACGATGGGTTGGCACACCGTCCAGGGTGTATCCTGCCTTGATGCCCAATGACGCCTGAGATAGGCACAGGCTCCCCGTGACCCGAGGTAGTTCGGATAAGCGGTAGAAAATGAATGAATGAATGAACTTAATGTGGCTATCACGTTGTAGAGTGTACAGTAATAGCTATGCATTACCCCTTAATACTGTATGCATATGAATAGCTGACCTGGTAATGAATTATTTGTTTGTTTGTTCTTACTAGAGACAGCTGTTCAGCTTGAGTAAAGGCAGACAAAACAAAAACTGGACATCTGGACTGGACACCTGTTCACACTGGAAAAAATCTAAATCTCTACAAAAGTATCTCAGTTAGCTTTTTACCTGCAGGTAATTTACCTACATTTTCCTTACATAGTCTAGAGCTGTTTTGCTGTCTGGTTTATCATATTATGAAACCCTACCAACTCTTTAAGATTACACTGTGAACTGGAGAACTGATGCAAATGTGTTGTTTAATATTTCCCAAGTGTAAAATCAGGAATCAGCTGCAGTGCATGATGACAGAAGACAGATCTCCATGCAGAATTTGACATGCTTTATTTCACGTTTTATTTCAAGCATGGCTCCAACATTGTTTTTGACATTATACACTACACAAAAGAGTAAGCTGCTCCTTTTCCTCAAGAAGGCGAACGAGTGGCTTTGACACTAACTGTCACAAAACATTACGTACACAGCACAAAAGTACATTTTCATTTCACTTCATTTAACAGTAATTTAAAAAAAAAAAAAAAAAAAAAAGAACAGTCAGTAGATGTTAGAAATGCTATGATGCCACATTGTTGGATCTCTAATCATGAACTTATATTTAGTGCTCATTTGTCTAGCAGGATACAATAAAACACGCTTCCGTTACTTGTTTTGAAGAAAAGATAACAGGCTATATTTAAAGTGTCAGCAGTATTCGAACCCGTTCCGTTCATGTAACTTAATAAGCAATATGTAATTCTGCAGGGAATATTGAAACCGTGTGGGTGATGACCTATTGATTCGGCTCATCGTTGAGAGAGCCATTTGACATATCACACAATCTTAAATTACCCCTGCGATCTTCATCTATTGCTGCATGAGGCTACAAATCAAAAAAAAGTCAGCCATGTGTAATGAGAATGGATTACTCGTAAACAAGCTAGCAGCACATCTTTTATTCGTGTAACTACCTTTCATTATGGTGTGTTTCCTCCCGAGGACTATTGAATTACTAAATAGAATTGCCTGTCAACACCTGGAGAAAAATATTCTCATTTTCCCAGTCACAAGCAACCAGACTGATATTAATCACTGAGACTAAAAAATATGGATTAAATCAGATGGAAAGGTTTGAGGAGCAATAGCAATTTCACTTATCATGCCGCACAAAACAGATTGAAAAGGGATCATGTAGAGCGTGAAGAAGTGTTTACAGGTTACCTTTAAATAATCTTTAAATCACAATTATCAAGCAGAGACTCCTGCTTGGGAAAGAACAAAACGGTTGTATACACACACAAACACACACACACACACAAGCACACACACACACAGAAACACATTCAGTCTGTTAAGGCTATGGTGGCCGAGAGACTCTGGTGTTTCAGCTTAATAAATGTTTAAAACTCCCAGTGTCATTGTCTCAACATTTGGATTCCACTACACAATGACAAAAATTGCACAGTCCATTTTCTTTGAATACACAGTCCCCATACGACTGACTGACTAATTTTCACACGTCTAGACAAATAACTAAATTATTCCCCACAAACACTATAAATAAATAAACAAACGCTTACAGTTAATTATTTATAGCTTCTGCACCTTTCACATTGTACTATATTAAAACAATTTTTCTATCGGTGACATTCGGCTATGAATCCAAAGCTCGAGCTGAAATAAAAGGGCGGAATATCTTACTACAAAAACAAAATGTTTAAAGGAACCGGTTAGTCGACGCTTTAGGCATGCAGTGTACACAGTGCTAAACTGGTAGCTACAGGTTTTTCCTTACTTGTTAGCAACAATTTGTTAGCAAAATCTCCTGAGCAAACTAAGGCTCTGAAGCAAACATCAAACAGCGTTCTTTGGCATGAGATGGTCGATTTTATCTTTCTTCCAAACTGTTTAAAGGAAGTAGGGAACTATTCTGTAAAATAGATACTACATATATCACATATAGCACATATTGTTCATCTTGTGATTTTCTGTACTATTTTTATGTCTTTAATATAGCATAAATGACAGCATTTGATGTATATCGCACTATTCAAATATTAAATTGCTTTTTTTTTTTACACTCCATGCCAGCATGAGATTGTAAGCCAACATCTCCAAACACTTCAGTTGTCTTTATAGTCGTAATAAATGTCTAACGTCTGCGTCATTCTAAAAAAAAGTCTTACCCTCAGCTAAGTCTTGTTAAAAAAACACATCTTTATAGCCCATTATACATATCCAAAAGTAAAAGAGTGATGACTCAGTGCTCAGTGCAGCCCACACTTACCATTTTCATCTGACACATGACCTGTGTAATGACGCAATTAACTCCCTGCAAGAACACAGCCGCTGCTCAAGCTTGATGAGATCATATCTAACTAAGGCATGACAGAGAACTTAGTTGGGAAAGTTAAGGGTGGTTGCTTACAAGTGTGTCACTATCGGCTTGGGCTGGAATTTTCTCCTATATGGATTTAATATATCACGATGGCATATATTGAGTAAAATACTTCAGAGTAATTGGGTAGGTGAATTTGCTCATACTGTATTGTATTTACTGATGCTTACTCAGCCATTGTAAAACCTGTATTATATTAGAGTGTTGCCACTGATTTTCCTCAAAAGAAGGAAAGGACTGTACTCTAAATGCGCTCATTTATTGTTGCATTTTGCTTATTTTTAAAAATGAACCCTAAGTTTCTATTTGGTGTTGTGTCATTTGCAGTACACTGATTGTACCCGGTTTCGCTGTTTGTATTGCAACGAACACCATTTGTGACTGTTTCGTATTTTCTTGGTGTGTTTGAATCACGTTGGAAAGATCGAGTATAGTTATATTTGAGTCATATATAAAAGCACATGAACATCACAACAAAGTCTTAATTACGTGAGGGATTTTCTTTGAGCTCTCAGTGTCCAAGTTCTGAGGGAGTACTGTATGTCAGTCAGAAAACATAGAGGAATCAATGATTGTCTGTAGTTTTAAAATTAAATTTGTTGAAATCGTCTTCAAAAATTTAAGTTGCTGTATTTTTTTGTAGTGATTAAAGAGAAGGTACATCTCCATCTCTACATAGAACTTTGCCCAGTTCGACAATGAACCTTAATTACAGTTTTTGCAGTTGACCCTAATTAGAAATCTTGGATTTGGCTGAGTAAAGCTCATACAAGTTGCCTTCTGCTTCTAACTATGTTTTATTGATGTTTAGGTGGCTGAGTTTTCAGGTTTATATACCGAATTCTGGTTAATTGACTCATTTGAGGAAAGTCTGTGAGCAATTATGAACTTGAAATTATGAATATAGTCATCCAAACAGATCTCAGTATGATAAGCATTTTCCATCTGCCATTTCAGCTCCATCACAGATGGATTATCAAATGTATTATCATCTGTGCAAGTAAGTGCACTAAAGTGGATTACTAGTTTTTTGGTTTGTTGCCTTGTCATTTCCAATAGATGTTTTCTTTATTGTTTTTATTTGCACTTGGCTCCATTTCAGTTTGAAGCTCCATTTGCTACTTTGAACTATGTCTGATCTCTGTCAAGGTCTGTGTGAAATGGCATGGTAGTCTTGGAAACCAGAGTGAAAAGGGTATCTAGCATGCTTAATGTGTCATTCCAGGATCAAAACATTGCTTTGAGCTCTTGAAGGACTAGAAAATCTTTGCCACGTAACACAAAGCTGGTAACTTTGGATAAATAACAGCACCTGCTTCACCAAGAGACGGCGGTCATACTGAGAAACATCGCTCATGTTTTAGCCCTAAGGCTCCTGGCTTTGATAGAATTTGATGGCATACAAGGACGGTCCACAACCCAGTGGGGGGAGTGAGAGAAACATATAAAAATGTATGAGAAAGTAAATGAAAAGAGGGTATGGACATATGGGTGTTATTTACAGATTGAGAAAAATAGAAAAATAGAAATTCCAGTCCTGATCTGCTGAAGTCCATCTGTTTGTGTGTGTGTGTGTGTGTGTGTGTGTGTGTGTGAGAGAGAGAGAGAGAGAGAGAGAGAGAGAGAGAGAGAGAAAGCAGAAAAAAAGATAGCGAGAACAGCTTTCCTATGTGATTAACATTAGTTCACAGTGTCCCAAAGACAAAGTACAACTGTTTTGCATTTTTGAAGCTTACACTGATATCCTTAAAAAGCTTAATATTTATCTCATCACTCCAATTTGTACCACAAATTCGCTAAATTCTTAAATCCAACCTGGTCAAAAAGTGTTGTGCAATTTCTTTAACAGCACAGCTTAACAACGAGATCTGTAAATATCTCAGGTTTATATTAATACACTGGTTCTAGCTTATCTTTTTTATTCTAGCAGGAACTTGTTTGGTAAAAGCTTCACATAAACAGAATTAAAAAGTGTGTCATTTTGTTAATATGGTTAATAATTATATGATAAACACTGTAATGAAAACATTTTTAAATTTAAATTTAACTGTTTTTTTATTTACATTTGTTAGAAAAAGAAAACTGTAATATATGCTGATATAGAAGAATGATCAACTTCGGGATGGTGATAATATCACTACCTCTTCACTGATTATTTTCCAATATCTCACTTATTTCCAGTGACTGGTGGTGCTTCTCTAGACCACTTTTCATAACCACTAACTAAGGCATAAACCTAAAAATAGACCTGCTTTTTCAGAGATGTTCTGACCTCATCATCTAATTGAAATTTAGATCTTGTCAAAGTCACTCAGATCCTGACACTTTTCCATTTTTCCTGCTTTCAACACATCAACTTTTCAATTCAATTCCATTTCAAATGTATTTGTATAGCACTTTTAACAATGGACCTTGTCTCTAAGCAGCTTTACAGAACATAAGAAATATTGCAAAAAGTACAAAAAGTTGAACATTATACAAATATTTATGCAAAGATTCAAGTTTAAAGGTGGGGTCTCCGATTTTTGAAAGCCAATGTTGACATATAAAATCACCAAAACAAACACGCCCCTAACCCAAATGGGTCCCACCCCTGTATTGATAGCTCCGCCCACACATACATACGCAACCCAGGCAACTAATGGAAAGAAATGTGTCTTTATCATAGCTGAAGGGAAGAACAATACGATTGCAGATAAACAAACAAGCAAAAATGACACACAAGCATAATCATGCAAAGGACGACATATATTAGTTCTGTGTAACAAAGCAAAACCAACGTTACTCACCTATCGAGAAGGAAAAAAGCGCCTCGGCGTCTTAAGTAAAGTTGGTCACATATTCACAGATTGGAGTTTCCCCGAGTCAATAACTCCTGAGTTAAACGATGTTACTAGCGGTTGTAGCTGCCTCTCTACATTACTACGATAGAAAAGAGGTGTTATTTGTGTAGTAACAGTGTTTAGCTCAGGAGTTATTGACTCGGGAAAGTCCAATCTGTGAATATGTGAACTTCCCGCTCCTTCAGTTCTCTCCAGCGCTGGAAAGCTGATCCTATATTAACACGTCCTACTTCTTGCCTTATCGTAAGCCTTTCGTCGCTTTATTCTTTGTTTTTATCCTCCATGTCAATGTTAAAATCGCTTTCTGCTAATGTCACACATGCGCACTGAACACTCTCTCAGCCCATATTGACAAGACCCGCCCCTTTCTGCTAATTGGCTACACGTTTGTTTTGATTTTTGTTTAGTATTTCGCCCCGACTCAGTTTTCCGGAGCATTTCTCAAAAATCGGAGACCCCACCTTTAATATTATAGTTATATTTGAATGTGTTTGTATTTATCTACAATGAACAAGCCTGAGGAGACTGAGGTGAATTTGGCAAGCTCCCTTAGATGGAAGAGGAAGAAACCGGCTGCATAATATATCCAACTCCTTAACAGGGGCCATTGTATTAAGATATTCAGAGTTATTTACTGCAGCTGTCAGTCGTTTTAATGGTATGGCTGATTGGTGTGTATGTAGTGTGTGTGTGTCTTAGCTAAAGCATGGTATTCTCAGTATGATTTTTAGTAGAATGTTATTCAGGAATAAAATTAGACCAAACCAAAGCACTGCAATTACCTTATCCACAATCAAGGCCAAGCAGAATTCAAGATATTCTTGTATGTAATATTAAGCTCACTACAAAGCAGGGCTGAGATTACAGTTTATGTATTCATAGGAGCTTTACAAGAACGCCTCATCGACTTGCAAAGTGCAAGAAAGCAATTAGGACAACTCCCACGTTTTTTGTTTTTTTTTCTTCTTTTTTGTTTTTTTTTAAGAGTGTGCTCCTGTAGATCTGTATGCATGTATGTGCATTTTAATAGTGTAACCAACGACAACTAAAATAAAAAACAACAAAAAAAAGCTCTATGCTGTTTATAATACTCCTCAAGCTTCCTTTCAACCCAAAGCAAAATTGCTCACACAGAAAGTGCTACTTGTATAAAGAAATACTTTGCTGCCTCTTAAAACAGCAGTATGGAACAGTGGATTGGTCGCGTGTACTAACTTCATGACAGCAAGCTCAGAGGTACTGTATGCCTCGATGATGAGGATTTGGTAATAAGATGCATGATCTCCCTATGGAATGTACGCTTGTAATGAAGCTTGTCACAGAATTTGGTTTGTTGGATCATCAACACAATGTGAGGAGGACAAATAACATGGCATTAATATTCTATTGATCAGCAACTGTACCATTTTGTAGCCATTATTTGTTGACCTAAGGCAAGACAGCTAAGTGATAGATTGTTTCATGCGTTTAACATATACAGTAGCAAGCACAGTAAGAAGGATTGAATATTTACACGATTTTCCAGTACAGGCACAGTCTGTGATAGTTAGATTTGCTTTCCTTCTTTTTTTTGCGATTGTACCTAGTATTTTAGAAAAATGTGCTCAAATGGTTCCTCTGAGGATCAGCATCGATGCTGTTTACTCATCATTGGTAACCCCTTGGGCATTCTCGTTTGTTCTAACACCAACACATCAATACATCAGCAAGACAGAAAGAGGACTACATGGAACTATTCACAAATACAAAAACTCTTGAAAACACAAAACGTGCCTTAAGCCAATATTATCTAGATGATCGCCTGGTCCCAAGCTAACATGGCCCAACCGTGCTAACGGTGGTGTAACTAAATTTAGACATGGACGCAGCCGTGACCCCGGTAACCTCATCATCGCCTTCCCTCCTCTTACGTTTGCGGCATGGCAGGGCACACCAGGCAAAGGTGGCCAACAGAGCCTTGCGGAAGCGCACATTCATGAAGCAGTAGATGATGGGGTTGACGCAGGCCGACGTGTAAGACAGCAGCTGGATAAAGGAAATGGGAGCGCCTGAGAGGGCTCGTTTGGCTGAGTGCTGGTCAAATGCTTTCCATGTGTTCACAGTATAAAGAGGCATCCAGCAGATGAAGAACATAGCTACAATGATGATTAACATACGGATCACGCGCTTCTTGGCCACGAGTTTGGCTTCAGAGGTGTTGCTGCGCGGTCTGTCCGGCTTGGAGGATGCAGAGTTGCTGATGGAGGAAAGCTCCATTGCTGGAGGTTTCTTGGGAACCTGGATGTAGCAGCCATCACTATCATCTTGTCCATGGGATACGGTACCGTTCACTCCATTCTTCATCGCTGAGAAAAGACATGAACAAGTATGGATAAAATATTAAACATTTATAATAGGAGAATTTTATTTTCATTTGTCTTAAATGTGATTTCACATTTCAAAAGAGAATTATATTTAATGACTCAAAATTGCAATGGCAGTGCAAGTATTACATTATTCGGTCATAAAAAAAAATTAATAAAAAGTAAAAAGTTAGGAGAAGCACAAATATCTTTAAGTAGCTTATCAGTAAACATTTTGAATGTTTTTATTTTAAAGTATATGTGCATCTCAATAAATTTGAATGTCATGGAAAAGTACATTTATTTCAGAAATTCAACTCAAATAGTGAAACTCATGTATTTTATAAATTCATTACACACAGACTGAAGTAGTTTAAGTCTTTGGATCTTTTAATTGTGATGATTTTGGCTCACATTTAAAAAAAAGCCCACCAATTCACCCACCAATCTCAGAAATTTTGAATACTTTGAAGACCATAATTAGAATATGGTGACATGCAAATCAGCTAATCAACTCAAAACACTAGCAAAGGTTACCTGAGGCATCAAAATGGTCTCTCAATTTGGTTCACTAGGTTACACAATCATGGGGAAGACTGCTGATCTGACAGTTGTCCAGAAGACAATCATTGACACCCTTCACAAGCAGGGTAGGCCACAAACATTTATTTCCAAAGAAGCTGGCTGTTCACAGAGTGCTGTATCCGAGCATAGAAAAAGATGCACAACCAACTGAGAAAACCGCAGCCTTGAGAGGCTTGTCAAGCAAAATCAATTCAAGAATTTAGGTGAACTTCACAAGAATGGACTGAGGCTGGGGTCAAGGCATCAAGAGCCACCACACACAGACGTGTCAAGGAATTTGGCTACAGTTGTCGTATTCCTCTTTTTAAGCCACTCCTGAACCACATACATCATCAGAGGTGTCTTAGCTGGGCTAAGCAGAAGAAGAACTGGACTGTTGCCCATGGTCCAAAGTCTTCTTTTCAGATAAAAGCAAGTTTTGTATTTCATTTGGAATCCAAGGTCCTAAAGTCTGGAGGAAGGGTGGAGAAGCTCAAAGCCCAAGTTGCTTGAAATGGTTCCAGTGGTAAGTTTCCAACGTCTGTGATGATTTGGGGTGCAATGTCATCTGCTGTTGTTGGTCCACTGTGTTTTTCGAAAACCAAAGTCACTGCACTTGTTTACCAAGAAATTTTAGAGCACTTCATTAGAGCTGACCAGTTTTATAAAGATTCTGATTTCATTTTCCAGCTGGATTTGGCACCTGCTCACACTGCCAAATGTTGGTTAAATGACCATGGTGTTGGTGTGCTTGATTGGCTGGCTAGCAAATTCACCAGACCTGAACCCGATAGAGAATATATGATTTTTTGTCAAGAGGAAATATGAGAAACAAGAGACCAAAAAATGCAGATGAGCTGAATGCTATTGTCAAAGAAACCTGGGCTTCCATACCACCACAGAAGTGCAGATCACGTCCATGCCATTGAGCAAAAGGAGCCCCAACCAGGTATTGAGTACATATACAGTAAATGAACATACTTTCCAGAAGGCCAACAACACACTAAAACTAAATTTGTTGAAATTTTTTATTGGTCTATGAATTTTTTTGAGATGAATTGTGAATTGGTGTGTTTTTGTTAAATCTGAGCCAAAATCATCGCAATTAAAAGAACCAAAGCGTTAAACTACATCAGTCTGCATTTACTGAATTTATATAATACAAAAGTTTCACTAATTTGAATTACAGAAATAAATAAACTTTTCCACGACATTGTAATTTATTGAGATGCACCCGTAGTATTTGTTATTGAAAAGAAAAGTTCAACTTGGGGTAACTATTTTATTTTACCTGCATAAGCCCTTCATAGACCTACATAACAATAAACAGAGACTTATTCCAGTAGATAGGAGGTGGCATGAGGACTGGTTCTTTGGTGTTAATGTAAGATTGACATAATACCTAAGTCAAGTGATATACAGTACTATAAATGTTTGGGTTCAGAGTTGTGTCTATTTTACTTTACATATGGAAGATGATCATATGACACCACGATACACGCACAAGCCCTACATTACAACTTAAATAAGCCTAGAGAGCTGTTAAAGAGTCATGTCGGTTTCACAAAGCCTGAGTCAAGTGACATAGATGCTTGATCAAATAAGTGTCACTCCAAGCAATGTAGACACAATACCACTGTTAGTATATAACTAAACCAGAATCAAACATCGCCTGAATTCGCTAAACATTTAACAGTTAATATCTAGAAAGAAGAATAAAAGAAAGGTCTGTTTGCACATTGTCATTAACCAATAAATTACCATTGCATTAGCTTACAGATTGAACAGCAAACATACAAAACCTTAAACAAATTTAAGTGCAACACACTGACTCTGTTTACACTGGATAATTTCATTTGTCTTTATTCTGGTTTGGGGTGGATCCCTGCCTCACCCGCATGTTCACAGTATGGGCTCTCGATCCTCATGTATTTTCACTTGTAGTCAGATGTGTCACTGGCTAATCAGATTGAAATGCATGATTCGCTAATCAGCTCAAGCTGTAATGCTCATAAGCTTGCAAATCAAATCAGCTGTAGTGTTCCTGTTCGCATATTTCAACAAAGCAGTCAGCTGTCTTGCAGGATTGAAATATAATTAATAAATAAGTGGGAACTATGGCAATCATGCTAGATTGTATCTTAAATAATAAGCTGATTTTATTTATTTAGTTAGTTAGTTAGTTAGTTTGCTAGATAGCTAGATAGCTAGTTCGTTTTCTTGTCCACAAGGTGGAAAAAACTGACCTTGTGGAAATTTGGACTAACCTGTAAAGTATAAAGACATCAACACAGCAAAAATACATAAAAACATTAATTACACAACATACACACAAATATGTACATTCCAATATGTATATACTGTATCTATGTATACACATTTACATTTGTATAATGTAGCTAAAATTGACCTCATTCTTCTTGAACTGGTTTAGATTCAAATGTGGATCTGGATTCAAATGTGTTTTAAATTGGTGTGTGGTATTGAATTTGTGTACCTAGAGTTTTGTATATGGATAATCTCTCTCTCTCTCTCACACACCCACACACACACACACACACACACACACACGCACACACAGGTGTAAACAGGAGTTTGAGTCTGCAACTCCTGAAGTGATCCTAAGCCCATGACCTCATCACATCACCTCCAATCAAACACCAATCCCTGTTCACAAGCCCCAAGGCGTCTAATGACACCAGCAGCCACACTAGTCACATTCCCTTTAAGTCTCAAAGCAGCCAGGGATACATTTACCAGTAAAATAAATCCCAAGGACCTCCTCAATACAGATTTGTTTCATGTAAATATAAAAATGTATACAGATTCTAGGTTCTTTATGCAAAAGAGTACAATACATGTATGGTTATTCCAAATAACTGCATTAATATTAGTAGACTGCATTGTTTTTGTTATTGGAAAGCCATTTAATTTAAGTGTCTGGTCAAACTTATTAATATCTGTAAGAGTTCAATAATAGGTATAATAACATTAAGAATGATGGGTTGTGATTTCTAGAAACATCAGTCAGCCCTTAGCAATGATTCATGGACCTTGTCTTGAAAACCATTGCTTTAAATAACCTGAACCTAATCAGTTTATGTGTTAAAGCAAAACTAAAACCCACACTTGTGTGCATCTTTCTGATTTATGTTGGGTTTATACTTTTTAAACAACATTTTCATGCCTATTTTTTTTCTGGCCTCAGAATGATTTTTCACAGATAAGAAAAATGGCTATACAGTTTTTTTTCCATGAAAACCAATTTAATTCAACAATAAACAATGACACAAAGCACTTTTATAGAAAGCTTGTTGTAGATTTAGAGGCCTACAGTAATAGACAAGCCAGAGACAACTGTGTCAAGGAAAAACTCCCTGGAAAGGAACAAGATTCAAAAGGGAACTCTGCCCAAAAACAGGTGCATTGAAAAGCTGTTCAATATGAGCATGTTGTGAATAAGAGTCCTGAGTTGACCACAAAACAACGTTGTCTGCACTTGTGTATAAAAAAACGACTTGTTTATATGAGTTTAAAGGGGCTTTTTGAATCCTGTGAGCCAGAGCCAATGCTATGAGAGCTGACTGTTTGAGACACTGACCATGTTCATACACAACAACTCAAATGCATATAGAGGGACAGGCAAAGAGACAGAGAGAGAGGGAGAATTGGAATTCCTACAACTGCAAAAGACTTTTTCTCTCATCACATACTAGGGTCGGAACCACCTGTTTTTTTAAATATATATTTAAGGCATCCATATGGAACCACTCACAACAGCACAAAATGACTCAACACTACAGCCATTACAATCCCTCCCAGCTTATGTATTGTTTTTCATTACTGCACTAATATTTTACGTTGTCTCAGATCTATACCTCACCGCTAGAGAAACAGCCCACACCACTCTGATGCTTTTATTCCCTTTTTGTAGAAACTGGAACTGAAAGCTTTAAAGAAATGAGAGCACAAGCAATATGCAGCTATAAAGTATTTAACAAAAAAGAGGCACTAAAAGTAATTCTCTCTGCGCGAAAGGTTTTTGATAAAAGCAAGCCGTCTTCAGAGACAGAATCACCTAATGAGTGCTCATAATCCAACATAATGCATAATGCATCCATAGTGCTGCCAGTATTACTGTACATGTCAACTGAGCTATTTTTGACCTTGTCACAAAGCAGCTTTATAGAAATCCAAATGCAGTTTATAATATGTTATAAATGGAAAATTGCTAGTACATCAGCAATATCATGATGTGTTAATTCTTAAATTAGTGAAAATATACTGAAATGGTGCATCACTTCAGTGGCAACGCAAATGACCCAATTCTTTTTGACATAACGAGCATCTATTTCTATGCTTCTGTATAACCTACATCCAGTAAGTACAACTAACAAAAGACAAATAGCTACCTTATTTAATTATATCTCAAAGCTTAATAAATTCCATGTCAGAGAAGTCAAACTAACAGTCTCAAAACGAGCAATTCTCATCAATCTTCTCATTTCTCCTCTCTCTTTTCTCTTTTTCAATATTAATTGCACGCACCGGTTTTTAACGATAAGCCTGATCTTCCTGATCCTCCGAGACTACATCATAAAAGAACGGAAAATAGAATGCTTATGAATGTCTTATAAAGGGCCAATGTAGATAACTTTCATATAAAGTCCTCGTGACACATTTCAGTATCAAAGCTAGTATTGATTCTATAGCATTTATATAATAATTACATTTTTAATAATTTTTTTTAATTCAGTTTATTTGTATAGTGCTTTTAACAATTCACATCGTCTCAAAGCAGCTTTAAAGAAGTATAGAAACAATATAATAATAATAATAAGAAGAGGAAGAATTATTATTATTATTATTATTATTATTATTATTATTATTATTATTATTATTATAAATAATAATAAAAACAAAGAATGAATGAATACATACATTTAAAGTTTAAAATTTAAATACACTATATATCTCTAACATCTATCCCTAATGAGCAATCCGGAGGTGACGTTGATGAGGAAAATCTCCCTGAAATCATATGAGGAAGAAACCTTTAGAGGAACAAGGCTCAGAAGGGAACCTCATCCTCATTTGGGTGACACTGGACAGGAAATAATGTCAATGTAAATAATGTCCTTCCTACAACAGTTTATAATAGTGCAACCGAGAGCTCCTGAGGAACTAATGGCTTAGTGCAAACTCTGAGTTCACCACAGATCTAATTCCTTCCTGCCGAAGTCTTCAAATGATTGCTGAAGTAACAATAACAGTATTTCAGTCATTCAAACAGTCTTGGTGAAAAACGAAAAGTTTTAATGCTTGCTATGAAAATAATCTGTAAAAATGAACAAAAGAGCTGATTTGATCATTCTGTTTGCAAAAAAAAAGTGTAAAATTAACATTAGTCACTATTTAACCTTTCCCAATGAAGTATTATTGATTTTTTCTATTTTCTATTTTCTATTGCAATATTTCTTCTTTTTTCATGTTGATTGCTTTTCTAAATGAACAAGAAATAAACAATGCCACAACTAAATCTCCTTCTGATTATATATTCATGCATGATTGACAAATTGCCAAAGAGTTACTTTAGTAATTGCTTAAGATTACTATCTATCTATCTATCTATCTATCTATCTATCTATCTATCTATCTATCTATCTATCTATCTATCTATCTGTCTATCTATATACTGTATAATTACTAACTACATGTACCAATGTGATTCAATCAATTGGTTTAGTCTATTAATTATTGGCTGCTGTAAAAGAAAAAAAAGAAAAACATCATAATAGCACTGGATATCACTTCATTTTCTAAATGTATTCACCTAATACAGGTTCGTTTATATAATATTTTAAGCTATAATTGCTATAAAATTTGAGCATTAGTTTTAATCATTTCCATTCATTGAAACACTTTAATGTGAAAATAGTGCTATGTACTCTGTGTTCTGACACTTTTCTATCAGAGCCAGCGTTCCATTTTTCAGCAATTTGTGCAACATAGTTCTTTAGGATCAGGACAGATGAGAAAAGCCTCTGCTCACACTTGTATCACTGAACCTTAAGCCCCATGACCATCCCACAAGACCTGCTGTTTCGCAGAATCACGATTTGCTCCTTGTCAGAATCACTTGCCCATTTTCCCTATTTCCAACACATCAACTTTGAGAACTAACTGTTTACTTGCTGCCTAATTTATCCCACCCCTTTGACAGGTGCCTTTGTAAAGAGATAATTATTTTATTTTAATGTTATAGCTATCTGGTGTTAATTTTACCAAAGATTCATTGTTTTCAGGAATACAAAAACAACAGTGACTAAATAAATAAAAAAAAGAATAAATCAAAGTGACTACACTGTTAGTAGCTAGCTACCATGAAGTCTTGCTCATAGACAGATAGATAGATAGATAGATAGATAGATAGATAGATAGATAGATAGATAGATAGATAGATAGATAGATAGATACTCTTTTGATACCAAAGTAAATTAAAAAATATGTTGCACTCATCAGTGTTCCTATCCAATGTTCTTCGTTGTTTAGGTTGTATAGTTATAGTTTCAATCTATGTATCATAACAGTAAAATTCATTTGGCAGATGATCCTATATAAAACAACTTGCAACTGTGATTACAGTAACAAGACGGCTGCTTAGATTTAATGATTTATTGATTTATAGAAAATCTATTTGTCAGCTTAGCCAAGTAGTGAAATTAAACCCCTGAAGGGCTCCATGATCCACATTATTGCTTAAAGTATGAAGAATTTTCAGGTCATTTCAGTGAATGGTTTTGCATCTCACCTCTACAGTCATTCTTCTGCTCCAGCTCAAACTGAATCCCCCGGTAGAGCTCTCTGGAGATGAGGCCATAAGCAATGATCATTACCACACCTGGGATGAAGAAGAGAATAAAAAGCAGCAAGAGGTACCTGAGAGAAAGAAAAGAAATCAATAAACCAAATGATAGTGAACAGAATAAATACAGACTTTCCAAATTAACCATCTTCCCATGCAGATGAGACCCACTGAAGCAATTATGGGCTACAGTACTTGTGTCAGCTCAGGTGATGATATGTGTCCTTACTGATTACTAAGAGCTTTAAAGAGTACTCTGAATTTGTGTAATCCTCCATCATCAGGCATTGACTCAACGCATCAGAAAAGCAAACCAGAAAAACAATAAATGCTAAAGAGTACTCACAATATTGAGAGCAATCTACATTCTATTGAGAGTTAGCAATACACATCTGTCTTAACATCTGCTAGGAGCTACACTGAATAATGGTTTGTATCTAAAAAAGACGCAAAGTGTGTTGGTTTTATTATTTCATTGTGGTATTCAAATGACATTGTGGGAGGGCTGCGTGAATGCATCTCCGCTGGTCCTTTACGCTCATCTTTTTCATCTCTCTGACGTCTTTGTGAATTCATTTGATCTCAAACACACTTGTCTTCTTGTTCCATAGGTGGCTTTCAAATTCATCACCAGGACACAAGCAATCAAAGCAAAACTGTCTCAAAAGGGCTTCAGTAAATGGACCGATGAAGGCAATGGAAAATGATCGCAGATGATCCAGAAGCTTCTTTTTGTTTAACTTTAGTATCATCCAGTGCGTTTTCTAAGCCCTGTGTTTATTCATCAGGGCTTTTTTAAATTCATTTCATAATCGCTGTTGTGTTTTTAATACACTCTCATCTGGCAAGGTGAGTTCAGGTCCCCTGCCCAGGGGTAATAAATGTCTCTAATTTTGATTTAAGATGGGTCAAAAACAATCCCAAGAACAACATCAACCAAAACAGATGATGTCCTGCATGACTTTTCATTTTTGAACCTTGAGAATCTTCTCCTCTAAGAATAACAATACAAATACATCATCTGGTAATTATTCGCTGTGTAAAACTGTCAGTGTTTACAGTTTACTGGTCATCGTCTTTACGGACACTTTAAATGGCAATACATTCAACACTTAATGGTTTGTTCAACCTCTCATTCATCTTCACACAGACAGTCTGAGGGAGGCAATAAAACCTTGATAACCTTCTCAAATATAATTTCATTACTCTGATTTTCCATATAGCCTCTTATTGGTCCAGAGGCAGAATCCAGTTCTCTCATTGCAATGAGTTAATAAAGAGTTAACTGCCGGTCCCAAGCCCGGATCTAATGAGCGGGTTGTGTCAGGAAAGCCATCTGATGTAAAACCTGCACCAAATCTAATATATAGACCATGTGATCCACTGTAGTGACAGGGAACAGCAGAAAAACCAACAACTCTGATTTTCCATTTTATCCGACTTCAGGGTATATCAGGGAATTTCCATGATTGGGGCACCATTTAGATTAGATAAGATAATAGATACTTTACTGTCATTGTATACAATACAGTGAACTTTAGTATGTCAGCTCTCAGAAAATAGCAAGTACATTTAGATAAGAAAGACGATGTTTAAAATAAGAAATTAAATATAAAAACATATTATTAAAAATATAAATTATACTCTAAAATCAGTAAAATATCTTCAAGATTGCATATGAATGCATTGCTTTGATTACCGAAATGCATTCTGAGGAGCACATATGTACATATCGTATGTTTACCCTATTCATTTTTTTTAAAAAAGGTGGGGCTTTTTAAATTTTTTGCTAAAAAATGTCGGCAATGTTTTTTTGATGATGTTTTTTTTAGAGAATATGTTAAAAAAGAATGTGGTAATTAGCAATTACTTGCTGAGTAAATAGCTTAGTAAAGCGCTCAATAAATAATTGTCTGACACTCAAATGTACATTTTTCTGAACTGTAATGGATGACTCATTCACAAGATTTTCAACACGAGATATTAAACTGAATCACACAGTCATGCAAAAGGAATATGATTTTTGAAGTATTTAAGTGATTATTCATTAGCTTTAGTGATTTAGTTATTTCAAGGTAAAAAACAAACAGTGCTTTTAAGATGGAAATGCTGTAATTATGTACATGGGTTGTTATGAAGGACACTTTAAATATGTTTAAATACTTTTTATTTGTGTTTTCCATGGGACTCAAATAGCACTCCCAACTACAGAATCACTACAAAGGCTTTTGGTTTTTAGTTTTTTACAGTTCCGTTAGCACGACAAACATTATCTCCTTTTCAGAGCGAACTTGCAGGAAATTTGGAAGTAATGATAAACGACTGGACTATCTCATATTGTGAATTATTTACAGTAATAAATAATTACAATCCTGCAATCCTGTCTCAAAAAAATTGTGAAATCCCCTGAGGAGAATCCAAAGAGTTATAGAAAATCGACTCAATTAAGGAGAAAATGGAGGTTAATATGAGGAAAGAGCAGAGCTGAAGTACAAAATGAATATAGAGCTTATATAGTCTAAGTTATTCCAAGTGATTTACTTGCTTTGTGGAAATACATACTGTTTTCCAGATGGAGGCTTTCATTTAAGTAAGTCAGAAAAATCCAACTCAAATGGTTGAAGTTATGGCAGCAGAACAAAGCGGCTCTTACTGTTTAAAGGACTTTTATACAAAATCCACTGCAAGTTCTTTTGCTCATAAGTATGCCAGTCATGTGCAAGATCTTTATTAGGATAATATAATCATGCTGAGTAGTAAACTCACCAAATCTGTTCGATTTGGCTTATACGCCAGTCTGGGCGGCACATGTGAGCGGTGATGTTGTTGGGTTTGGAGAAGGGCACCAGCGTGCTGAAGATCGGATAGGGAACCATGATGCCTACTGACAGCACCCAGGTAGCGGCAATGACTTTGTAAGCATGCGAGCGGGTCTGCCATGCCCGGGACTTCAGTGGGTTGCAGATGGCGCTGTACCTTTCGATTGCTATGGCAACCAGGCTGAAGGTGGAAATGCTGACGGAGATACCTGTGGAGAATTGTGGGAGGAAGTACGAGACATGTGAGAAGTAGCCTACAGGAATGGTGCTGTAACTAAGCGACAAAATGTGCATGCCTTAAGGCAGTGCTGGGGAAATCTGTAGCTCTCGACTGCTTTATTTCTGTGATAAATATTTTGCATGATTTAATGCTTTGCCTTTCTGAGAAGACTAGGTTTACTGTTAAAGACTGTGGTATGGTCGTTTTCCCTTTCTCGTCTTCTACAATAGTCATTATTATGATACATTCAGAGTTTATAGGTGCGCGAAGGCTATTCATGGCCTTCAGAAAATTACAAGCACACACTCTGTTTTTGCCTCTCGTTTTTGATTCTACTGTTCATTTTAATTATGTGTATTTAGTCAAAAATCCATTTTAAACCACTCAAACCACTGCTTTAATTCAAAAGAAAAAAAAAACATGTACTGGCACATTATTAAACACTCACCAGCCACTTCAGATAAACTCCAGAACCCCGCTCATTCATGCAATTATCGAATCAATACAGCAGCAGCAGTACAATACATAGAAGCATCAGCCATTTAAAATGGATGAAAAATCTGATCTCAATGACCAAGGCATGGCTGATGGTACCAGATGAGTTGGTTTGATTATCAGCTGATCTGTGATTTTGTCTCTGAAGTTCACACAGAAAGGTGTGAAAGAAGAAGAAAAAAAAACATCCTGTGAGCAGCACTTCTGTAAGTGGAAATGCCTTGATGATGAGAAAGGTGAGAGCAGAATTGTCAGGCACAGGCTCACCGAAACTCAATACTTGATGATTGGAGAAAGGCCAGTCAATGTTTTTCCAATCTACTGCTGTCCATTTCGGTGAGCTTGAAAGTGCCCACTGACATTCCGGTACATGGCTGACAGGAGTAGAACCCCATGTGGTCGTCTGCTGTTGGAGCCCATCCATGTGTTGATGCTTTTCCGCTTGCCACCATTCTACAGTGATTACTTAAGTTACTGTACCCTGATCTCGAACCTGATCTCCTCTGATGTTTCAGTTGTTGTTGAAGTCTAAAGTCTATAGGTGTCACTGTTCTAAAATACTCAAACAAGAAGCTCTTCTCTTACATAGAAGCTTTTGACCTGTATCTTCATCCTTTTATGAAATTGCATTGCTGGAACACGATTGGCTGATTGAATAAGTACATGAATGTGGAGAAGTACACGTGTTCCTATTAAAGAGGCTGGTGTGTTTCTTTTATTATAAAGCTAATGACAAAATGTTTTAATTAGTATGTCACCACAGATGGACAGCTTTACCCACTGAGCTGTTCCTGAGGTCATGCTCCGAATTTCCTAGTTGGATCTTTAACCTTTAATCTGCTACCAATTGACATGAAATCTTTTCCAATTGACATGAATTCCAGATGTCCGAGAGTTTAAAAGAATATTTTGAGAACTGAGTTTTTTTGTTGTTGTTGTTTTCTCAAAAAACACTGTGTTCCTTTAAAATTACCATTTCAAAGAATTTCTTATTGATTGATTTCCTTTTGGCGACTTTTAAGTTTGTGCAGCGTGCAATCCCTTCTGAGGTGTCAGGGAAAAATATTATCCCACAGATGCCCTAAAGCTTAAGCGATGCCTCCCTTGGGCCCAGATAATACATAAATGAAATGCATTGTATAAAGGCAATGAAGCTTGAAGCGTCTTGGAAAAAGTTCACTGTGCAAATCCTTTAATGGCTGGGGGTGACCACAGCTAACTGGCTCAAGCATCCTTTTTGATTTCCTATTTACAAACAGTATAATCACCACTATAAAGGATGATGGGTTTTTAATTCAGAAAAAAGGCCAGAACAGAGAAAGGAAAACAGCCGTGGTGATTCAAGTTCAGACTATAGCTGCCTTTTGATGGTCCTACAGTATTTCTTCTCAATTGAATGTACAATAGGTATAAAGCACAGTTCGTGGTGACCACACTTAAACAGCAGAATAATAGCAGGCTACACTTAAAAGACTGTAGCACACATCTCATAAAGCCACTGCACCTTCATTCTGCACGACTTTGATGGCCTTTTATGTCCTTAAGGGCAGACGTTAACAGACATAGCCTTGGAGATTAAACACAAAAATCAATGGTTGGAAGAAGCTGTAATGGTTCATTGACTGATTGTGGCTGATGAAAACCGACCTGCCTTTAAGGCAGCTTAAATAAGTGTGGCAGAGGAGAACGACATAAACCAAAAGTAAGCAAGATACCACTAGCATGTCTGTAGGATGTAACAGGATGTCTTCCTCTGACTCAAGACTGGACACATGGCACTGTAGGAGTGTCCAAATGAGTGCCACCACTGTGCCAAGCTCTGAGTAGAAATAACCCTCTTTTGTATTCATTTAGACCTCATTTCTGCAATGGCAATCTTATAAACTGGATTAAACACATTCCAAAAAGCATCTTGTTCAAATCCATGACACTACATTTGCTCTTGAGGAGAGAAATTGAAACAATTTATAATCACACAAGTATTATTACTGTTCAATGGCTTGTGCCTTCACATTAACGCACATGAATTGTATTAAGGCCATGCTGTATTTTAGTGATGCATCGAAATAGAGCCATAATGGCTTGTGTGTTTTATGGGGCAATTGTTTTTCTTGTAGTTAATAAAGCATTCGAGACAGCTTCCCCTATCTTCACATTTATCAGTGTTATTTCTGCTTGCTCTCTCATATAATGGTGTATCTAGTTCAACTTAGTTCATCAAGTCCATTAAATCATTCTGTCCTCCTTCCAAGGATACAAGGATGCCCTGTTTCCCAGGCAACAATAATAATAATAATAATAATAATAATCACACTGCATTCAAATTGATCTTAACATTGTAAACGAATTGATAATTAAGCCCAGAGGTCTGGCATTCCACTAGGCAGGCATTTCTGACTCAAATTCAACACTCATCCAAGAGTTATCTTTAATGTGCAGATATCTTTATAACATCGCCTACAGCAAGTATTTAATTCGGCATTAGTGTTTTCATGATCATATTCAGCATTAAGATAATATTATTATAATCGCAGCTTGCTAGAACGTTTATGTTAGGCTAGGGTGTAATTTTCTGCCTACATGAACAAAGCTATTTTTTCACTTTATGCCAAAACAAGAAACTATATGACTCTTCATACCTTATTAGTTTCTCAGTCCCCAGTATATCTTCATGCAGAGAAAATGATATAGTCCACCTAAATATTAACAGTTGTTGCTTCATACCAAACAAAGTGTAAGAGGGATCAAAATCCCATCAGCATCCAATACAGACTGTGATTATATGCAATGAAAGTAATTTTACTAATGAGATTATACCATTGGCATCATTGTACATTTTCATATCTAGAATTTAGTGCTGCTGAAAAAAATGAGAATTTAAAGGTCATAGACATGAGGTTATTATCAGGGATAAACTCAAAGTGGAGCTCAGATACAATAATTGGATGGTTTTAATGGATGGACATTATTTGACAGATATATATTACAGCAGAGTGAAATTGTTTTCTTTGCATATCCTAGCTTGTTAAGAAAACATGAGATAGAGCACAGGGTCAGCCATGAAACCGTTCCACCGGAGCAGAGAGGGATAAGGGCCTTGCTCAGGGGCACAACAGTGGCAGCTTTTCAGTGCAGGGGCTTTTAACTGACAACCTTTTTTGTAAAACTTAGCTCAATTAACAACCTTCATATCTTGGCCTTTCATTGCTTGGGTGTTCCCTTCATCCCTACTTCTCTATTCCTATCAATAAATTCAATTTATACAAGTTATACTGTAATGTTGTCCCTCTAATAATTAATGCTGGTAATGTTACATTGTCTACTTTGTTCTCAAGTCAGTATGGTCTCACATTGGCAAATTTGTACAAACAGCTTCATTAGTTAAACAATTAAAAAATATTAATTTGTTGATACAGATTGAAAATATCTGATAAGTTGATAAGTCTGATAAAAAGGTTAAAGAGTAGAGTTCGGGTTATGGTACAGTCTGTACCTTTTCTAAATCTTCAACTTTGGGCTTGGACTGGGTGGTGGCACAGCAGAAAACATTTATTACACTCACTCACTCATCTTCTACCGCTTATCCGAACTACCTCGGGTCACAGGGAGCCTGTGCCTATCTCAGGCGTCATCGGGCATCAAGGCAGGATACACCCTGGACGGAGTGCCAACCCATCGTAGGGCACACACACACACACTCATTCACTCACGCAATCACACACTACGGACAATTTTCTAGAGATGCCAATCAACCTACCATGCATGTCTTTGGACCGGGGTAGGAAACCGGAGTACCCGGAGGAAACCCCCGAGGCATGGAGAGAACATGCAACCTCCACACACACAAGGCGGAGGCGGGAATCGAACCCCCAACCCTGGAGGCGTGAGGCGAACGTGCTAACCACTAAGCCACCGTGCCCCCTAAAACATTTATTATTATTATTATTATTATTATTATTATTATTATTATTATTATTATTATTATAGTATAGTATAGTAAGTATAGTATAGTACAGTACAGTGCATTATAGTATAATATTATAACATGTAGAACCTGTTGTTAATTAATTATCCTACTATAAACTAACCTGTAATCCATGGCTCTAACAGAATGTTGTTTTTCCACTTAAAATAAAAGTTGTTACACTAAAAAATACTTTTACTTAATAATGATTTTCCTTGCCACTGCTGCCGGAGTCACCTCACACTTGCTCATTGGGGATAAATACATACACATTGTGAACTAATTCTATCTAATATTAATCTTGAATTTTGTATTCTATTAATCTTTATATTATTGTTTATAATACCCTTTTGTTCTATGTTTATGTTCTGTAAAGCTGCTTTGAGAGAATGTCAATTGTAAAAAGCGCTATACAAATAAACTTGAATTGAATTGATTATAGCACAAGCCAATTAGATTTTTTTGAGGTATCTAAGCCAATTGATATAATATTAAAATCACCTAATATCCTCTTTAAAGCACTGAAACGCAGTAGGTAGTGAAAGGTGAAATGGAGAACACCTCACCCATGAAATAGGTGACGGTCTTGCACATAGCAGCTCCAAAGATGAAGTCTTCCAGCAAATTAGGGATGAGAGTAAAAGGCATGCAGAAGACAGCCATCATGAGGTCACTGATAGCCAGTGAGAGCAGGAAGGAGTTAGTGACGGTGCGCATACGCTTGTTCGCCACCAGCACCACGATGATCAGCAGGTTGCCAAATACGCTCAGGAAGAAGATGAGAGAGTAGAGGAGGATCCGCAGCGAGTACATATCTGAGGGAAGGAGGAAAAGTCATTAGAGACATTATTCATCTTATCTAAATACCAGAGCAAAAATAAGCCTAGTCAGAGATTTTCATTTGAGTCCTAATCAAAGAGGCATGATATCCTGAGCTGATGTAATGGTACATTAGTTAGAACTCCTCTGCTGCCCCCCATGTGGCACACTTGATGCTGTATTGGCTCAGTGATTTGGAGAAATTTGGATCATCGTTATCACAGACATGGCACCCAGTAGCAATCATGTGCAACCTGTCAGCAATCATGGGGACAGTGACTAGAAAAAATACAGTACACCACTGATTACAGCTGGTCAATGACCGAAATAATCAGCTTCAGCAATTGTTCTTGGGAATTTCAATTTCAGACACTACAGTACATCATACTGAGATGTATTCAGAGTGCATTTATGACCACATAATGAGGATTTAATACTAAAATTGTCCACATCATTAGTCAGATTTATATACGCTAAACGCTACTCAGAATGTTACGGGGTTATTTTAACATAGACAATATTTATAGACAACAAATTGTTGTTGCACATTATACAAAAAAATAAGGATATGCTAGATAAAGCAATATTTCATAAGCTGTTGAATAATGAGAGTCAAAAAGTAATTTGTGATTATTAAAAGTGATTCATTGATTCAGAATATTTGCAATATGCTAGTTTCTTATTAGATGTTCATCTTTTTTTATTCTTCACTATTCTCTTGTATTTATGATACATATTGTTAGTATTCTTTTATATTTTAAAGTACTTGTGCTTTAAGGAAGTGGTTTAGACACTTTTGAAATCCCACCCATTTTCGGATGCTTCCACTCAAGCAAAAAAAATGGAATGGAAAAAAAATGGAACCTCTGAATATGTGCAACATTTCACATGTAAATACTGACATGATTTTGGTCTGAATATGGCATCTGGCATTTGTTTATTTCTAAGAGATTGAATTGTGAATTACTGTTTGTGTCATACCCTCCAAATATCAGCTACAATCCTGTAACTGAGCAACCAGCATCTTCACCTTCCTCAGAGTGTGACTGTATCTGAGATGTTCCCAATGTTAATGATTAAGGATTGAAACACTGTTTCTGCACATCGAATACCTATTCTATCAATCTCTGAATGTCTTGTTAGAAACTGACTAGCACGGCTTCTGTCTCTTCTGAGCTGCCAGAACTGATATAACATTAACTGAGTCTAATGTAGTAATTGATAAGTAGCTAGATTTGGATTGGCAGAATTCAGTTTTCTGTCATTAATTCCAGTCAATAGGGCTTAGCTTTGCAATTAAGAATGTAACATGCCTTATTAAACCAGCCATCCATGCTTGCTGTAATTTCATACCAATTAAATGCCTTTAAGCCAGTTTACTTAGGCGAAATTCCAAAATCTTGAACCTAATCTCTCTGATCAACAACGAAGAGCGTTATGTTTTTGAGTCCTCACTGCCTCTTTTGATATGCTCATTTTTAATGCTTTCATTACTTTCTGTCTGTAATTAATCAAGTTAACACTATGACATGACACAGGAAGTGATAAACATTTATCTGTAGCCAAAAAGTATATAATAAACAAAACAGATAAACCAGAAACTTACATTTAATATTTAACATTATGAATCGGTACCATGTAGGAATGCAAACCCTTCAGAAAGTATTTGAAGTATCAGAATTTCAGTTTTCATTTCCTGATAGCTGATGAGATTAGCTGTGTTAAACAACCTAAAATATGGCACCTTTGGTAGAAGATTACTCAATTTTAGCAAAAATATACAAACTTGAGATAAAATTAAATTAATATCATATATGGTTGCATGTATCTTGCTTGCAATAACTGCATCAAGCCTGAGATTCAATGACATCACCAAACATACTTCCTTTGTAATTGTAGGCTTGTACTGCAGCTTCTTTTAGTTGTTGTTTGTTTTGTGGGTTGCTTCCTTCAGTCTCCTCTTCAGGAGGTGAATTGCTGCTCAACTGGGTTATGATTTGGTGATTGAAGATGAAGAAGACGAAGAAGAAGACGACGAAGAAGATGACGAAGAAGAAGCCTTTATTTTTTCACTTATACATTACAGCACAGTGAAATTCTTTCTTTGCATATCCCAACTTTGGAGGTTGGGGTCAGAGCACAGGTAAAGGGCCTTGCTCAATGGCCCAATAGTGGCATCTTGGAAGTGCTGAGGCTTAAATCCCAATCCTCTGATTAACAACCCAGCCTTAACTGCTTGACTTGGTCATTGAAAAGGCTTTAACTTCTGATTCTTGTCGTGAAGTATGGTTTGTATCTTGTGTATGGTCTCTGTATTTCTGCTCTCGAAGTCTTCTCCAAACTGTGGATTATAATATCTTTATCCGTGCACTATGGAAGCTGTGGGTGATGTTACTGTCTGTTGTTTTGTGTTTTTTCTTCACAGGTCTCAGAACTGATGTTATTTTTCTTGGCTGATCTGTTCAGTGTCTGGTTTTTAATGCACCAGCGGTTTCTTTCTTTTTAAGGACATTCCAATTTGTTGTATTGGCTCCGATTGATTTTCCCTCTTTTTCCTCAGCTTCAGAATGGCGTGTTTTCTCTCACAGTCAGCTCTCTGTCCTTTGTCTTAGTTTGTCTTTATTTAACAACAAATGCACAGGTCTTCACAGGTGAAACTCAGAGCTTGTACCAATAGTAGGCTTTCAAAGCTATTAATTGATTAAACAGCCAGTCTAACAGGACACAACTGGACAACAAGAAACCCAAATCAGTCACATCTTCCAATATTGGGGATTAGTGTTCAAAGGTGTTTAGCACCCCCAGATGTGAATAACAGGGAATCTCATATCCATCTTTTGATCTTAAATCCAATTCTTTTAAGTGTATAGCAATAACGACATAATCATCCTTGCTGTTCCAATATCTTTGGATGGGACAACAATGACACAAGACGATTAGAACTGTTTATTCTGTAAATACAGTAGTGCACTACTGTACAGTTCTGTATCTATACTCATCTTTATTTGTCTTTCCCTTTCTACCTTTCTCACTACTATCATTTCAGTTTGTGTTAATGGCACTATTTCCAACATTAATTCTTTGTTAATAAAATCTTACTTGGCCATTAAATTACTCTACTTGATGGCTTGATATCAGGAGTGAAAGTAATGTTATTGTGAGATATCATATGATATGTGTAAATATTTCTCATATAATATTGCCTTTTTTTAATTCACGAGAATTTGCAAAAGCCATTAAAGGAAAAAAAAAAGAATAAATGAATGAATAATGAATGTTACAAATTAGCATTAGGGTAAAAGGCTTTGAAACATTTTCTTATTACTTCATTTATAAATGTATAAATAAATCAAAATCCCTCTCTTATTAGAATTCCAGTCAGTTGACTACAGATGATTTAGCCAATCATTGATCTTTCTGCTGAAAAACAAAGAGCATTAGCATCGCAATACGCCACTGAGTTTGTGAAACAGATGCCGCCCTCCTCTCTTTCTTGTTTTCTAGGTATTTGCCCTATTCATCTGACTTTTGTCCATGACATGACTGTGTATTTATAGTGCAAATACGCTAAACATCTGTGACTGTGCTAGTGAGACCAGGCAGATTTTCCATTATTATCAACAGGGGGTTGGCAGAAGCAGGGTGTGTAATACATCACTCTCATTTCATGCAGATGTTCAGAAGCCCAACACTTTGGCACATGAGGCTGACATTAAATACCTAATCACTAAAGAGCACAAACATGCATCAGTGTTTTTATGTGCTCTCTCTCTCTCTCTCTCTCTCTCTCTCTCTCTCTCTCTCTCTCTCTCTCTCTCCCTCCCGCTCCCTCTCTCTTTCTCTCTCCTTTCCTATCTCTGCTCCACCAGAGTGTGTTTTATAGTTTTAATCAGGACTCCAATTCTATGCCTGGAGGGCTCCTGTCTAATATATTTTTTGGCTCTTTATATTTTCTAGCAACTCAAAAGTCATATATGTGTGTGTGTGTGTGTGTGTGTATATATATACACACACACATACACATACACATATATGTTGTTTAGGTTAAAATTGGCTGAACCAATATCAATGAACGACCACCACTTGAATGCAAAGACTCAAAAAGACATTTCCAAATGCTATAACTGCAAAAAAATTACAGAGCTGAACTTTTTTTGTGATGATTACGATGATGATGATGATGATGATGATGATCATGATGATCATGATGATGATGATGATAATTAATTGTGAAGCATTCATAGGAAAAATGCTTCAGGGGATCTTTGTTAGAACTCATTCTCATTCGAACTCATTCTAGATCTTGGATATTTTCTTCTTCTCTTCTTCTTTGATTTTATGCCAGGTGGTTTTGACTAGAAGATATTTATATATTGATATGATTCTAAAATGGTATTAATGCCAACTTGGCCACATGCTTGCAATTCAATAACAATATGCTTGAATTCATTTGGATGAAAACCAAAGTTAAGCCATCGATTGTGTCCATCGATTGTGTGAAAGAGAACGGAACCCTAGCTTGCTCCAACGTTTACATCCGGTTCGATCTGGCTGAGTAATGAAGTAAACACGATTTACTTGTGAATCAATATAAAAATGTTTTTCAGATAAATAAGAATAAGGTTCCTATTAACCTCACAGTGATTTGACAATAATTCTGTAATGATTTGGTATGACATGATTTTTCAAGAGTTCTCCGGATGGTTTAGCTTCCTGAAAGAGATTATTCCATAGAATATTTGTTTAAAAAGAAATTTACTGTAAATCTCTACTAAAAAGATCCCACAGGGTGCTAGACGGAAGCACTCTTTCTAAGAACACACAATTGTTGATCTACACTTATTCATATCATTTGGTATCATTTTTGGTAGCAGTTTTCTCTTCACTGCATTGTGGCTTGTTTAAAGTTTTACACTAAAAAAAGTCAATAAATTTTTATAAAAACATATTGAAGTCTTTGCCTTTACTATTTTTGTCACGTGTTTTCATGTCAATCTTGAAATGTTAAACATCCAGTTTTCTGACTGTGATGTATATGCAAAAGATTGTATTATCTTTCGACTATATATCCTCACAATACCGCAATACATCTACATCATTTTTAAACAGCCTACATGTCTGAATTAATGACTGTAAATACATTGCAAACTGCTTCATGGAAGTCCCGTGTGTATACAATAAGATATTAACTGCTGCTGTGTATTTCATCTCATGAAGACAATCAGGGGTTTACAATTAAATGTCAGATTCCAAAATTGTTGAAGGAGAGCAGAAGGAATCATAAAATCAATAAAAACAGAATTTTGAAGTTTAAAGACGACAACAATACATTATTTTGATATTATTATATGACAAGATCTAATATTTGTGTTTTAGCAAGAAAACCATGTTCTTCGGATGAAAATCAGCACTATACTTCAATTCAATTCAATTCAAATTTATTTCTATAGCGTTTTTAACAATTGACATCGTCTCAAAGCAGCTTTACAGAACATAAACATAAAACAAAAGGTTAATATAAAGAATAATATAAATATTAATATTATACAAAATTTTAAGATTAATAGATATATTTAAATGTGTTTGTATGATGTGGTGTGATTATAACTATACAGTCTGACAAATTGTTGTATTGATGAGGAGATTGTTGTCCTCAAAGACCACATGGAGTTGGCTTCTCCTTTTTTAGTACTTAGACTGATGGCAATGCCTTTATATAATGAATACAGGCTCTCAAAAGCTAAAATCTCTTTTTAGTCTTAGGACATCGCATGAAATGACCAACAACGTTTTGCTTGAAAGCACACACACTTGGAGGGAGAATCGGTTCCTCAATGGTTCACTGGTTGATTGATGGTTCTAGCTTTAGATAAACTGGTAACCCACTGTATCCTCTGTAGAGTTTAACCCAGAACATTTCAATAAATTTGTCTGAATACATTATGCACTCATGCGCTCATGCAATACGTGGATTAAAGGATGATTTTTTTTTTTCCAAACACAAACAGCCCACTTTTCATTTTTCAAGCAGTCAAATACGAGCTGAAACAAAAGAGCTTACCTTTAGATCGTGTTGCTTGAAGTTTGGTTAAAACTGACGCATTGCTACAGGTGGTGTTCATTTCCACGGTGGAGCGGTTTAATGGAGACTCTAAATGCGCTTTGGCGCAATCCCACAATGTGCCATGACTTTCATTCATTTTAGGGAAATCCATATTCCGCTAAATAATCCAAAAATAATCCAAACTAGAAGGCTAGAATATATACCTGATTTTACCTGATGATACTGCGTGGAAATGACTGAAATGCGCTTGACTTTTCACAAAATAAATAAATAAATGAATGAATAAAATAAAAAAGAAGAAGAAGAAAGAAAGAAAAACGCGCGGTCTGTATTAATACTGTGTAAAAATGCTGAGATAATCAGTAATGCAGAGTCGAGGCGTGAATGCTGGACTCCGTGCTAACATTCTTGAACTTCTTCGCGCTGTGTCTGTGCGCAAAGTGCCGTGGCTCAGAGGCTTAAAGCGCTGCTGAACGCAGATGTGTGTGTGTGTGTGTGTGTGTGTGTGTGTGTGTGTGTGCGTGCGTGTGTGTGCGGTTGGGGAGGGTCAGAAGTGTGCGTGCGTTTGCGTGCGTGTGTGCGTGTGTGTTGTGTGTGCGTGCGTGTGTGCGTGTGTTTTGTGTGTGCGTGCGCGTGTGTGTGTGTGTGTTTATATCTTGGTGGGGACCGAATTATGTCCTATTTGGTGACATTTTGGAGAAGGGTTAATGCATTAATTATTCAGACAATAATAATGTTACTAGAAGGATAGTACACCGATAATAAGACAGACACTGTTGTGTGTGTGTGTGTGTGTGTGTGTGTGTGTGTGTGTGTGTGTGTGTGTGTGTGTGTGTGTGTGTGAAGGGGGAACCTCGATGCTAGAAAGGGATGCACCATTCGGAATGATGTAATGGTCCTCTCTCAAATCTCTCTGGAGATTCCGTTGGTCTCACAGTGAATATTTGGAACACAATTCAGAGGCCTGTGTCGCCCTCCTGTGGACAGAATGAGAAAAAGAAGAAGATGAAGAGGAAGGAGAAGATGAAGACCTATTTGTGGGCACCAACATGCAAGCGTTTGCATACCATTTCTTTCTATAGGCCTACAAGGCCTACAAGACTTTGAAAGATTGGCTTTGGGTTTAATTGGTGTAACCTTTAAACCAAGATGTTGACAATGAGAATGAGCAAATTACTACGCCATTGTACCTCCAACATGGAACTCAGCTTGGAAAATGAACAAAGGTACAAAGACTTGGGTTTATTTGTTTTTATTTTATTTTCATTGATTAATCATCTATTTATTTATTTGTTTGTTTGTTTGTTTGTTTGTTTATATAAACAAGTATGTAAGAAGATAAGTGAAGAGACTCACTGTGTTTAAAGGCTGGAACAGAATAACCACTGTCTTCATTATGCTTTTCAGGGTATTACTTAATTTTAATGTTAATGTTTGCTAAGTAGGAAATTCATCTAAATCATATGGCCACCATGGACACCAGATCTTAATTTAATCAAACACTTTTGAGATTTTGGAGCAGGTTGTTAAACAGCACTCTTCATCAGCGCTTCATCAGAAGCTTCATCAGAACCCAAATGAATCTTTGTGTTCAATATTCCCGCTAACTTCCCAAGACTTTTAGAATCTGTGCCAAACTGCATTGAAGTTGTTCAGATGCGCTGAAAGTGGTCCAACATGTTACCAAGACGCTGTTGTTGTTTTTAATCGGTTTTATTTTGCTACCTATTTGTACTGCCTTGTACAATATGTGAAAACTTAACACACAAAGAAATACAGTTTTTTTTATTAAATTGCTACTCCCAAACAGCTCCTACTACACATAGTTTAGAAGATATATACAGTATGGTGTTACAGTTAGCCATTATTTTATACTGTCGGTAGTGTATGTTTGCAGTCAACCTCACAGAAAACAGGCAAGAAAATAAGCAATAATTCTAAAACTCATATCGCTACAAACATATTTTTAAATAAAAGATAATAAATGTATATATTTTTTGTAAAATTCACAGATTCCTATGACAGAATTTTTGGTCTGTTACCTGTTTACCTCAGCGAAGAGGTTTCTTGGTTATAGATGGATGTTTTAACAAAATACAGAAAATTTTGCTGGACAAAAATGATTCAAGGATGATTGTACTGGTATTATATGACGGCATCTATATTTTACAGGGTGCCAATAATTCTGATGCCACTTGTGATTAAATCAGAGATTAGCTGATTCTACAGTTCAGGCTTTACTATTAGTTGAAAAAGCATCTTCAATCAGTAAATTAAAGTATACAGTAAAACGATTATCTCAGTTAACAAGCATGAAGTTTTTAAGTATGCCTATTATTTACAAAAACACAATAATGATTGAAGCAAAATAAGACAAAAAGAAAACTACATAAATCCTTGAGACTATAAGTTTGCTACAGTTTCTGCACAAGTAAGAGTGTGTGTGGTTGAATAATCTAATTCGTTTAGTGCAGCATGTTCTGTTTCCTCCAACACACCTGAATATAACTCAATTAGTTGATGTCTGCATTTTTAACATGTGGATCAGAGCAATAATACACAATGAAATGTACAGTGCTATGCAGTGGATAAATCGTTTAAGATGAGTCTTGGATTTAAACAGGTGTTCGTTTGATGGGAAACTTCTTGCTGGCTGCCGAGCCGTTGGCCGTGTCGTTGTACCAGCTGAGGTGTGTGGGGTGAAGGATGCCTTGTTTCCTCCGCCGTGTTCGTGGCTTCATGTTCATGTAGTCGTGTGTAGATGTTTGCTCTTTCTTCAGGCAGAACTGTAAGCCAAGCACATTCTGCTACTTTATAGCAAACGTACAAGATTTGTGTACTATATACTTTCACGTTTGTGCATTTATAGCTGTTAAAACTTATAGATTAGATAAAGGGTAATGTTACAAAATAGAATTAAAAAAAATGTCAAATTATTTTGTTATAATGTAGTTTTAATTATTTTACACAGTAATGACTGATTGAAAACTAGTATTACTAGTAATAATAAAAAATACTATTCTTATTCTTCTTCTTCTTATTATTATTATTATTATTATTATTATTATTATTATTATTATTATTATTATCATTATTATTATTACAATGTATCAATTTTTAACATACTAACATTTGACCACAATTACATTATTTCTACCAGAAAAAAAACATAATAATAGTGATAATAATAAAAAAATATTATTATTATTATTATTATTATTATTATTATTATTATTATTATTATTATTATTATTATTATTATTATTATTAGCTGTCTCTATTTCTTATCTATTTTCAATTATGTAAATCAATGAAACTCACCCTGAGTGATAATGCAATGCAAGTGATGATCAGGCCGTATAAGCACAGTAGCCCGAACCCCACCCACAGGGGCAGATCCTTGGCAGAAGATGCTGGTCTTGGGCTGTTCGTCATACACACATGCTCTACAAACAAGATATAGGTCTTACTCTTAGGCTGACACATTTGCAGTTTGCACAGCATTTCTATATCTTATCTTATCTGTGTCTGTCAATAGTGATTTTCAAAAAAAATGAAAGAGTAGATGAAGATATTTTACACACGTTCAACAATCACGATGGTCTGAGGTTCCTCCTGGATGTCCACCATGGGGGGAGGGTAAGACCTTTTAGCCGTGCACGTGTACAAGCCCGTGGCATCCATAGTAACGTTGTGAAGCACAAAGGAAGTGCTGTTGGAATCGGTACGTACATAATGATTCATCTTGCTTCCGAGGTGTTCTGAGTTCATCACGTGTGAGATATTTCCATATGTGATGGAGGCAACATTAT
The DNA here is from genome assembly GCF_030014155.1 of Tachysurus vachellii. Taxonomy (NCBI): domain Eukaryota; kingdom Metazoa; phylum Chordata; class Actinopteri; order Siluriformes; family Bagridae; genus Tachysurus; species Tachysurus vachellii. The sequence goes on along the minus strand of NC_083483.1, from coordinate 7,288,942 downwards.
TTTGGCCCTTATACAAGATGAACTTCATCTCCACTGCTGTAAAACTGGGACAGGGCACAGAAATATTGCTGTGGACTTCTACGCGCTGGATTTCTGGGATGTTGTCTGGAGTTAAAAGCGGAAAAAAAAATAAAAATAATCATGATAAATTGGGAAGGCTTTGTTCAGACCTAACAGATGCTGTGCACTTAGTTTGTTTGTTTCTTTTCCATCTACCAAACACCTGCTTGTGTCGACATCAGAGGAACGATAGGATTCATAACTAAACATATGTAGCTATGATTGTTGTTTTTTTTGTTTTGTTACAGTTACAGCCGTTAATTGTCTCCTCTTCTTAGAGAAAATGTTTCTCATAGGTTAAAATGATTACCACAAACCAGCAGCTTCCTGTGTCCTTGAAACTGAATCTCTTTTTTCTCTTGAAGCATTTGTTTTACTTTAAATTTTGCTGATTTGACTCCTTTTTCCGGAAGACAGATTTGTCTATAAAAATGAAGGCATATCTAACACTAATAAGAAAATATTCTTATTAGTATTTTTGCAGTTTGAATGAAAATTTCAATTTCTCAAATACCAAAAGCTCCCCCCTCCATCCACCCACAACCCTCTGGAACAAAACTCTGCTGATTTGCAGGTACATTTCTCCCCACATATCAGACTTGTTCCAAAACAGACTCTCTCTCTCTCTCTCTCTCTCTCTCTCTCTCTCTCTCTCTCTCTCTCTCTCTTTCACTCTCATATCTTCACTATAGTGTTTACAGTCTGTAGATATGGTGGAGAAATAGTGTCACTAAAGTAGAACAAAGACACAGGAGGAAAGCCTGAATCACCAGCTCACGGAAACTCTTTAACACTCCCTTTGGTGTTCATACTGAAATCACAATTTTAGCTTAACCTTAACTGAACCTTTGTCATGTATTAGAATTGATGATAACAAGATCGTTGAGATCGATGAGAAAGATTGGTGTCTTTTTTTATACAGGAAATCAAATCTAGGCAGTTGTAAAAACAATATGCATCAACCTCAAGAAACAGAACTAACTATGCAGCTTTACAACAATATTATGGAGGGTAAAGGAAAATGGCATTTTTATTAAAAAAAAAAGAAAAAAGAAAAAAAAAAAAGGAAAAAAAGTTCTCTGAGCATGCATTCGTCGTGAAAATATTAAACACTACTGTTGCTGTGGCCTGACTGCATTTTATTTCCTAAAACAGTGAAGCATTGTGAAAATAAAATCACACCTTGTATGTAAATATCATTTTACTGTAGATTTGAGTTAGTAAAATTTGTAAACTATTTTTATTTCCACATGACAGATAGAATCAATTCAGAGGGTTTTATATTTAGCTGTGTATTTACCTGTGATTTAGGAACAGATGACTTTTAAACTCACCTTTCCACTGGCACTGCTTGTCAGGAAGGGCACAGCTGAAGAGGAAAAGGGGCAGGAGGGTCGCACACAGCCAGGAAGTCTTCATCTCCTGTAACGCACTTTTAACAAGTGTCAGCAGTGCACCTGTTAGCTCGAACAAATGTAGAGCTGCTAAACCTGCACCTTTATTTCCTCCAAGATGATGCTAAAGTAAAATCTGAGCGCTCAAATGTTTTTCTCTCCTAACCCGTAGCTTAGCACATGAACTTATACCATAACGCACTAAGAGATCTTACAGTCTTTTTAGTAACGTGAAACACTACTTGCAAATACCACACAGTGACAGCGAAGGCACGTCCCCAATGTAGCATGCAGGAAGTTTCCGTTGTTTCCTTGCACACTCTGAGTCGATTTGCATGTCGTGTGTTAGAATGAAGCATCACCTTTCTATGGAGAGGAAGCCGAGACCCTTACAGTATTACCTTGTATATGAAGTGGGTGGCTGAGTCACTTGTTCTTAAGTGCTAAGTTACACAGACAAGGAGATTTAAGAAAGCCACGATGATGTATATAATGATGAGTTACGCCAGATGAATAATCATATTAACATCTTCTGCTTTGGAAGCATAAGAAAAAATCAACATCATGTGTTGATAGTGAATCTATCAAATGTTATGTTTCATGACTAACAAGTAGAGAAAAAAAAAACTATATTTAAAAATTATATCAACAAAAGTGCGATTTTATATCAGTGATCATTGTATAACAAGCAACAGTAAGAAAACATTAAGGATTTTTTCTCTTTTTTTTAAGGTGAAAGTTGAGTGTGATGTGATTTAATAATTAAGCAAACACTGTTTTTGTGTGTGTGTGTGTGTGTGTGTGTGTGTGTGTGTGTGTGTGTGTGTGTATTTTTAACTGAAGCAAATATAACTGGTAATAAATGCAAACCTTTTATGCCCTGTATCTTTTATTCTTCTTTATCAAAATGCCTTTTCTCTCTCAAGTGATTTATTTTAATCTTTATGTCTTTATTTCTATTTCTTTATTTTTTTGTCTAATGAATGCTTTATTTTTCAAAAAGAAAAAACAACAACAAAAAAAAAAAACTACAGTATCAAGCAGTCAAAACTGATAAAAACTGCTAAACTTTTGAACCCTTATAATCTTGAAAACCTAAGATTATATAAATCTTATTAATATAATATAACTAATATATTGCTGGTTGCATTTTAAATGCAATTTGAATGACATAAGGGTAAATAAGTGTATGGTATTTATGAGATTTTTTGTTGTAGGATTTATAGTCAGAAGCTTTTTGTTACTGATGCTGCTACAAAAAAAAAGGAAGCTTTACCTTGTTCAGCTTTAGTCCCTATCATAAGATTTATACTCCTTTTTGGAATGTATTACAAAAATATTCAGGTAAAATTTAAACTGTACCTAAACTACAGTCAAACCACATCATGAGGTGGAATGAACCAAAGAATAAACCAAAAATTCAATCAATAATCAACAATATCATTTTCATTTCCAAATCTAACACATTTGATTCTGTCCCACTTGCCTGCGTGTGTTGGTGTACGTGACCAGAAATATCGTCACAGTGGCATTTACTCTGGAACTGTATTCACTGCATTTCTTGCAAGTTGCTGGTTTTTACATATCTTATGGCTTAGAGTTGGGGTTCGAACCATAACCAGGGTTGCCAGATCTCAAAAACTGCACAAAACGAGAAAAACTATCCCTTTTCTAGAGCTGGAAAAAGAGCTGAGTTTGCTTGCATGGGGAAAAAGTTCACTTTATTGTTCATAGATGGTCTGAATTTTAATATCAATGCCTCGATATATGAACGCTCCACAATCCCACTTAACTCTCCCTGTTTTTACCATATATCACGGTCTGCACTTTGTTTGTGAAGGCTGATAATTTCATTACTGTAATTCACGTTAAATTAGACTGGGTTTATTTTATATAGTTTTTTTATATTATAATATAAATTAATATATTATATTATAATAATTTATTATATTATAGTATTTTATACTATACAAAGGTTTGCTGTGAAAACCTCCATGATTGGCAAAATTATTGGCGTAACACTTCTGTATCTGTTTCAATAAGTGGGAGTGGCCTAAACTTTTTATTTATTAAACATGAGCCCTAATTACTTTGCCACCAGAAATACTGTAGAAAAAAACACTGAAAATACCACAGATAGTGAAATGCCAACACTGTCATCAAGTTTGGTTCTGACAGCTTCAAAACCTCAATTATATCACTCAAGATCACCTTCTACCCAAGAAAGGTGCACATGCCTTTTTGAAGAAAAAAAAAAAAATCAATTTATTTCTCCACCACTCCTCATATTTACATGTGACATCTCCTAATAGTTGTGATCTACTAATACTTTCAATGCATTTTAACTATCTCTACAGCGCATAACAACAACAACAACAACAACAACAACAGCGTTATTCAGTGTGAACAACAATTGTCTGTTCTACCTTCATATGATTCATTGACTGATTACAAATCCAGAGCCGCATCACCGTAGAGTACTGACATTAGTGAAAGAAAATCCCATGTTAGTGCTTTCATCATTTATCTTCATGATGTTGTATAATTTTATTATTCGGAAAACTGATGCTAAACATAAATTTGCATATAATTGCATACATTTACATGAACATAAATATTAAGGAGCACTTTTTTGTAATTAAATATACTATATAAATAAATCAAATGGAATTGAATTGAAATTTATACATTAAAGATTTCGGTATATCAGTCTTATATTATTATATAATTATATTTATTACACTACACATATTATTACACAGTTTTTCCTCACCACATTCGCCTCAGTCACCTCAGGTTTGCTCACTGGGGATAAATACAAACACATTTAAATATAAGTCTAATATTAATCTTGAATTTTTGTATTATTTTAATTTTTGTATAATATTAAACCTTTTGTATTATATTTCCTATGTTCTGTAAATTTGCTTTAAGACAATGTCCATTTTTAAAAACGCTACACAAATACATTTGAATTGAATTGATTTGAATTGAACATATATTTACATACATCTTTATTCATTTTACATAACTATACTGAAAGCTGTTAAACATGTTTGTTATTTCTTACATAAATATACTCTCGATTTACTTACAATATTATAAATTTTATAACCTAATAACTCGTACATTGGATTAGTTTCCTGTAGCTTTACTTTGTCCGAGAAACTTTCAGAGCCAAGGTAATAGATGTTAATTAATAGAAATAATAACATTTCAAAATCATTAGGCTTAGATCACTAATGTAGGCTCACAAAAATGCTTCTGTGTGTGTGTGTGTGTGTGTGTGGGTGTGGGTGTGTGTGTGAGAGAAAGAGAGAAAGAAAGGGAGTGGGGGTGGATGAGATATGTAGGTCACGTGAAAGATGTATGCTGTGGAATCTGTGAGATCATTACAAATGTACCAAAACCCTCTGAGCTTATCGTACAGTAGAAGTGACAAAATCAGCATTTTGATGAAACAGCTCATAATTCAAGGAAATGAGTTGACGTTTCATAGAACGAATGTAAATAAATGATACTCAGAGAAGCTTCAGCAGCTTCCAGCACACATGCGTAGGAGGTCTTTCAGCTGAGACTTCACATCGCACTTCCTGTTTTCACTGTTAACATCTTCATCAAGTTGCAGATTGCACGCTGCAAGATCTTCGTGGTGTACACCTACGCACAGCCTGCAGCAATCATCTTTATAGTAGAAAAGTCTGTTTAAAGAAACATCCTTAGCCTTTATTATGAATGAGACTAGAAATAGAACGAGTGCTTTGTGGTTTTCTAAAATCCGATTTGGTTTCTACTGAATAAAGATCTGGTTTCAGACCCCCAAGTGTCACGACACCCCCTCAGTCATTTTCCTGTTTTAACCACATGTGGGTCTTTACTTCCCTTTACTATCTCTTATATATGGTTGAAATGGAAAGTGAACAGAAACGTCGAAATATTATTTAATATTATTGCTACAGTGATAAATAACACATTCATCATTTTTTTCTTCTTGTGTTTTGTTGTGCTGTATTTATTGACTCTTATTTGATTATGCTGCACAATTCTATAATTTCTCTCTTATGCATTATATCTACAAGGCATTTACATAGATAGAATACATAGATGTATTGCACTATGTATTGTCTCTCATGCATTGTGCACATTTATTAGAATTATTGATCTAATTTCTTATATATTGCATAAAATTTACTCAAAATGTACTTTGACTGATTATATTAAGTACATATTATGTTCTTTTATTGCTTATATGTTTTTTTTCTAACATGTCATCAAGAGGAAGAGTAGAAATGTTTGTTTGTTTGTTTGTTCTGCAAGGCTCACTTCTAGGACCTCTGCTTTTTTCCTTATACTGTACGTGCTATCTATGTATACATAATGGTAGAGATGCTGATTTTGACCATCGTGGTCCATAGAGCGGGGTTAGAGTCTGCACATTGGCCGTGCACCTCATCTTACAGGTCACTAGACCAAGCTCCGAAGAGAGAAGAAACAAAATCAAATCATTTTAAAACTGTTAGAAACACTTCTTGT